>NW_009931322.1:50790-138083 GCF_000696875.1 Nestor notabilis | reverse complement strand
CCCTGGCTTGGGTGGAGGGTGCCCCTGCCTGTGGCAGGGGTTGGAAGTGGATGAGCTTTTGGGGTCCCTTCCAACACAAACCAGTCTGGGATTCTAAGATTATTAGACTCCCTTTGTGCTAATAATTTGCTTCAGTAGCAAACCAGCATCTACTTCACAGTAAAACGAGACATACACCTCCGAAATGGTGTGGGGTATATGGAGCAGTGCCAGCTGCAGGGGTGCTAGCAAGACATCACAAACATGTTGTGGCCAAAGGAAACAGTGTAAAGTCATTTAGTGTGCCACATAAAAAGGTGACCCCTTGTGCTTATACAAGGCCTTTTATCAGCTAACAACATCAAACAATGCCAGGGATGCTGTGCTTATCTGTTTCTTGCAGCCCATCAGCTGTGATACCCATCCAGCAACATCTGTTCCTGGGAAAGATGTAAAGAGACCTACCGCAGAACTAAAGTGAAATAAAATTACATCATTCCTAGAAAGTAAAGTTATTTCAAATGAAAACCACTGGTCTGGAGAGACAAGCATGTTACAGATTTGATCCAAAGCAATTCTGTTTATCCACAGGAAGCATGTGTCAGTAATTGCAGGACAGATAACCTTTTTACATGAGCACTTACATTGCTTATTTGTCACACAGTGAATTTTTAGGTGATTTTCTGTTGGGGGTCCACTGACAGTAAAATGAGGAAAAGCTCATGGAAATGTCAAGTACAACTGTCAGGTTTAACCATATGAATATGGTCACTGAAAGAGCCAGTGACTTGTACAAGGGTAGATACTCCTTTCAATGGGGCATTAGATATACAGAAACAAGCTTGTCTGCATTTGACTTGTCTGCGTTTGAAGGACCACTAATTCTTTCTCCTAGGTTTGAGTAAAGAGTTCCCAGTGACAGTAAAGGATTGTATGGCCATTGGGGCTCCTAATTACTTTGAGGTGCTTGCACCTTTTCCAAGCTATTACTTACTCAGCTATGGGGAGAGTTTCTGGACAATGAAGCCTGTATCCATTCTTTTCCTATAGACATTTGAAATTTTGGCCTACAGCAAGAGCAATTAATATGGAGAGCTGCCGTGATTTAAGCTGAACCCAGGACAAGAGCTCATTTTTTACTTCAGCCCTTGGTCTTTCTAGAGGATTTGTGCCTCTTGCAAACGTAGAAAAGTCCCTGTATGTGCATGGAGCAGAGAGAAGGGACTCTTGACACCCAAGGTGCATGCACAGAGCTGCTCCTGGAAAGCAGAGGAACTGAAGGCGTGATTTTCAGAGGGCACCTTGTTCCTGCCTTCTAATGGTTCCAATCAGAGCAGTAGCTACTTGTCATTTCTGGATTTGCATTGCTGCATTTGCCAGAGTATCCGAGCATTCTGCACATGCAGAAACTGCTGACTGCAAGTCTGCTGGCTCTTGCCAGTTATATTGTAGGTGTGTGCCAAATGGGCACATGTTCTGGATGAACTAACTTGAAATATAGTGGTGACATCCACAGTAGCAGTTTCACTTTGGACCATGTTAGCAGCTTTGCTCCCTGCCATGTTTTGTGATGATTCCATCTTATGCAATGGAAGAAGATGGTGATATTAACAAGTGCCTGTGGGATTTCCTACATAAGAACTGCTCAGTAATGCTGCATCACCTCTGCTTCTTCGGAGTCTCTTAAAGTCTGGCATTTAGTAGTGATGCTGCTGAGGACACAGGCATTTAGCTATGTTGGGGCCTTCGAAGCCAGGAGAGGTTGGAGATAACCTGGGAGAAGGCACTATTTCTCATCCTTTATAGGGACAGACATGTGCAGAAGTCATCCACTTAACACTGCTGCTACTATTATTGGTAAAATGATTAAATTATTACTTTGCAGGGAATAAGAAAGAAGTCTTTATCTTGTGTTGAAGCACAGTTGTTGCAAAAATGGAGTTTGCTTTCTCACACTGTGGTCTTGGTGCTCTCTGCTTGACACTTATTTTACCTTCTTCTCACCTTCCTGTCTCTACGTGGTTCTCTCCCTGGTGCTCTTCAGACTTTCTGCATCAGAGCAGCACATCAAAAAAGAGCTGATGTAACAGCAGAGATGTGTTTAACTTCCCTGCCATTTAGCACAAGTTGCTGTGCACTGAACTCCATGTGATGGGAAAGTAAATGGCTCCAAGCCTCGGACAGGTATCTGCCAAAGCTTTCCTTGATTCTTTGTTTTGGGGCTTTGTTCTGCAGGTCCTGTGTGACCGACATGTGTGAGTGCCCGGTCCATAAAAACTGCTACTGCGAGTCATTCCTGGCGTATGCCCGAGCCTGTCAGAGGGAAGGGCTCAAAGTCCACTGGGTACCGGAGCAGAACTGCGCAGGTAAGTGTTTGGGGACTGCTTCTTTGTAAGCCAGCGCATAGGCTAAGAGGCTACCTTTTACTGTTGGAGAAGGATCAAAAATGAACTGTCTAGAAAGGACTGGAATTGCACCAGCAGGGAATTTGCATTCTGAGTTATGGAGAAGCACCTTACGAGGAAAGATTTGTAACCATCAAATACAAGAAGTACTTATTTTGCTGCAAATCTTTTCACCTCTCATGCCACCTGTCTTAATTTTATGTGTTTCCAGGAAGAAGTACATGCCTTTTTATTTCAGGATAGGTAAATGGTTGATTAAGGCCAGGTTGGACGGGGCTTGGAGCAACCTGATCTGGTAGAAGGTGTCCCTGGCCATGGCAGGGGGTTGGAATTAGATGATCTTTAAGGTCCTTTTCAACCCAAACCATTCTAGGATTCTGTGATTGCAGAGTGTTTAGACTCTTTTGTCCTCCTGTTAAACACAGTTGCATTTCCAGAGACAACATGCATATGTGATTGCAGTAGGTTCAACAAGGGAAGGAGAGAGAATGTATTTAATGGGAATATTAAAATGCAAACCTGCATTAGCTTTGGTGGTTGGACCAGATTCCCCATGTGATTAGGACTGCATTAATTGCAAGTAATTGTGCATGAGTGTTTCCGTGAGAAGTGGTAGCCTGTGGTTGTGGCCACTTGAAGTAAAATGCAGTGTTGCAGATTAATACTTCCCCTGATGATGGTCTCACTAATTTAGGACCTTTGTAATGGCATTGGTTTGCCTGGAAATGTATTCAGATTTATGTAAAGCAATTGACAGTAGTTGGAAAAAAAAAACAATGAGAGAAGGATACTCTCTGCTGGTCAAAGAGCTATTACTGTGATCCTTTCAGGTGATCGTGTGTGGCTTAGGCTCTACTCTCTCACCTTCCATTTCCTTTTCTGTTGAAGGCACTATAGCAGGGATGGGGGAGTGACAGAGCAAATTACATTTGATTGACTGTTCCCAAAAAGTTCTTTTTTCTGTCTTTTTTGCAAAGGCACATTAAAATCCAAATAGGGTGTCACTAAGTGAAAGCCCTGCTCGAGGATGTGGTCTCAGACATGTAATGTATGTAATTTTAATCTATTGATCTGGTAGCCTCCTGACTTTAGTTATTAATTTTTTTGTCCAGAGCACTTCAGACTGAGACCTCACTGTAGCTGATGCTGTAAATGGAATAAAAACTCCAGTCCTTGCCTTAAGGAGTTTATACAAGTGCTGGCATATCACGACTTAACTAATTGAAGCTTCTTTTCACATTCTTTTTTCTGGCATTTTACCAAGGACAAGAAAAGTTTCTGAGGCAAAAACAGTCCTTGAGAGAACATTATGGAGGAATTTAAATACACATCTTTCATTAAAGCTAATCAAAGAACTGCTTAAATCCACCCAAGTTTTTAATCTCAGTGCAGGCTTCTAGAGGGAAAGGGGAAATCTTATTAAGCAGAAGATATAGATAAGCTGTATTGGTCAAGTACCCTCAAACCACTTAAGCATCCAACGCCAGAAGAGTAGCACCATCTTCTACAGTAAATCGTGCAGTAAGCATTAAAGTGCACCCACTGCACTCCATAATTTACCAGCAGCCAGCATCAAAATTTTAATCTTTTAACTTGCTTTTTTCTCCCCAAAACTTGTAGTTACAATTATTGTGTCCTAATTATGGATAAAAGTTTCTGGGTATGAAACAATATATCCGTAATAAAATTTTAGCACTCTGTGACTTTCATTTCCTGCTTGACATTTCATAGCTAGTGGGATACTTGGAAGAGCTGTGTTCTGATGAAAATGGAGTATGCTTATTAGTAAAGTCAGGTTTTAATTATTCTTTTGTGTGTTATAAAACCAGATCTTGTGTGGTTGCCAGTTCCTCTTCCCTGACTGCTGTATGCTTAGCTCATTTTTACAGTCTTCAGAAAGCTTGTGTTGTCTGGAGGGCCAGCCAAACAGGATGCTCAGGAGGCTGAATTACATGTCTTGTTCCCTGCCTGCTCTTCTTCCCCCGGTGCAGCAGCATATCCTCCTCTAAGTCCTCCACAAAATACTCCTGCTCAAGGTTTGCTGTCCTTTGAGCTTGGCATGGGGAATGTCAGCTGTCATTTAACTGGATGGGTGAAGAGAAGCAGCTAGTGAGTAAGGAAAATGCTTAGGGTAGGAAAAGGTTGGTGAGATCTGCATGGGAACTGAGAGGGTTGGAATGGAATATGGGTTTCTGTGGGAAGTAGTGAAACCTGTTAGGACAGACACAGGAAGAAATACGATGAGTGATGGAGAAGAAAAACCAGGAGATCCAGGTTGAGGGACAGAAGAAATAAAGTGATACAAGATGTAAAATAAAGGATAAAAATGGAAGAGGTTTGGAAAGCAAAGGAGATAGATAGAATAAAGGGGGGGGTTAGCCCAAGAAAGGCCAAGCAAGCAACTTAGAACGTGCAGTTAAGTAATCTGAAAGGGTGAAAGGCCTTGGGCCGTAGTAATTTAACATTGAATTTCTGAGGGCACTGAGAGAAAGAAGACTCAAGGATGGCAGATGGCAATAACTCCCTGTCGTGGGCATGACTACACAGGCAAGAATAAAAAGCAGATATGGACTATAATAAAGTGCAAAATGCACATGGTTGCACTGATGTGCTGGCATGCTCTAACAGCCTCATAAAAACTGAACAATTTTCTCTTCCTATGTGATTGGCTGGGCTAGAGGAGGATGAGTGTATATATCATTTTGACTCTTCTCTCCTGGGTCCCCTCTTCTCTGCTGTAGGGAATTTTCTGGCCAAAGTCACTCTTTTTCCCTGCTATACGTTGCTTTCCTTTAATTGCTTTATTGCGTGTGTGTCCGTATCATAAGGCTATTCTGACGTTTCAGTGGAAACTCATTAAAACCTAAAAGTTGAAAAGATTTGCACAAGTGTATCATTAAAAGGTCAGTGCCCAGATCTGTTGCCTTCTGCTATGTCAGAAGGGGAGATGTTGTGAACTGCAACCACCACGAGTAACACTCGGTTTGAAAGTCCTACAGAACACCTCGAAAGCCCAAATTGTGCAACACCAGCAGAAGCAGGACGATTCCTTGATGCACGAATTAGCTTAGGAATTTCTGTGGAATCAGCTCTACCAGATATCATCCACCAAGGGAATCCTTCAGCAGTTCCATGTTAGGTATTTTGGCTTTTGTGTTGGGGAACAAGAATTCCTCCTAAATAGTTACAGCCATGTCTACAAAGACAGGCACAGACAGATACAAACCTTCTCTGTGAAACTGCCAAACTGGCTGGAATAAACCAGCTCTGGTCTGAAAACTGTATAGCCTTATTAGGCAGGGTTTATTAGCTCAGACACAGTACTGTATTTATGTGACTATATGGCTTCTGGACTAGAGCTGGCTATCACCCTGCCAGCTCAGAAAGTGGTCGGAGGAAGCTCACATCTGTCAAGCCAAACACATGTTCTAGAAGAAGAGTGGAAAAATCCTGTTGGGACTGGTAACATTGCAAAATGCAGTATTATTAGTAACTTTTGTGCTTTGGGGCTGGGTTTTTGAATTATTCCTTATAACTAAAGAAGTTATTACTAGCAGAGCCCAGTTCTTTAAGAGAGGAATTTGCCTTAAAAGACGGGTGCAAAGACAACACTTCTGTTTTCCGTGTTTACATGGTACTGATTCATTTCAGCAGGCCCTGGGAAGCCTACTGCAGAATGTCTTCATTTTTATTTTTTAAAGTGTTGATGAAGTGGAATGTTCTGGATCAATCACACCACATGTTAACGGCTGAAGCACTCAACAATAAAAGCCAGCCAGGGAGCTTAACAGCAGCCATTGTATTTTTCTGATTTTCCCCTTGACAGCAAGTGAATAATGCCACTCTAGACTGCCTACAGCAGAAAATAAAATCACGTTATCTTCTACATGGCATCATCTGAAGGAGAAGGAGGTGTTTTGACATACCACATCTGTGTGTGGTAGAGCAGAGCTGGGGAGTACTTAGAGATGCCACGGCTGCTATAGGTAGGCTGCAATATGTTCTCATTTGCTCTGGGCAGAGATGAGGAAGTGGAAAGGAGACTTTGGCCAACTTCCCTCAAACCCACCAGCTGAGGCACCAGACAGAGCTCAGGTGGAACAAATGAGCTGGCTATTACTGCAGTAAAGCTTTGTGGGATGAAACCTGTACAGCCTAAAACTGAAGCTCACAGACTTTTCTATATGAAAACTGAAAGTACTGCAGCCTGATGTTTCTGTTTGTGATTGGTCCATTAGAGATCCTTTGAAGGGTAACTCATTTTCAGAGAGGAGGGACAAAAGTTTCTAGTAAAGAGCCCTCTTAACACAATTCACATTGTGTGTGGAAAATCACTGTCCATCTTGGAACATCTTGGTCTACTTTTCTAGACAGTTAATACGTTGTTTGCAAACACATTTTCATTTCCCGTCTTAGATTCAGTCGCTCTTCTTAGCACAGTAAGTGCAGAGTTTGTTGTGAATCTAATCTTACTGTACACTTATTGCTTGCATGTTTTTCCCACCTTCTAATTTCCTGTTTCATTTAAATTTCAGTTTAGTTATTCCTTTTGTTTGTTCCTTCTTCAGTGGGTGTGAAAGTTACCATACACAGCAAGAGAGAAAGGGAAAGCTGGAAAAAAGTGCCCAAAACATCTATTCCCACAAGCTGAATAAGCCTGTCTTGAACATTGCTGAAAGATGTTTCTTTCCAACCTGCTCTACAGGGATGTTCAGTAAAAGATGTCTCATGGAGTTTTCAGTTATCTCGCTCTGGTACTTTCTCATGCTGAAAGCTAGAGAGCTTTTTTGTCCCTAATACCTGCCTAAAATCTAGTATCTATCTAATATTTAGCTGTTGATTCTCTGTTACTCCACCGTATTTTTCTGCTGCAGTATCCATTTATTTGTTTGCTTATTTAATATCTGTGCCCCGAGATCTTTGCATGTGTTCCTGCCAGAATTCCTTTTTCAGGGCTGCTTTTCATGTCATAAAAAGCATAAGAAGTAGAACTTGCAAGAAGCTGATGCTGTTTTAAGATCACCTTGTCACTGGTGAGGAGGAACCCCTTATATTTATGATGCTTTAGCACTAAGACTTCCATCCTCTGTGATACACTCTTATACATATTTAATCCATTTATTTCTGCCTATTTTCTCTTTATGAATAATAACAGTACTGTAATGGCACACTAAGGCAAATCCTCACCACGAAGCAGCATGCTTCTCTCCATAACAGAACTGTTCCTTAAAAAATCTGGGCTTTCAATCTCTCCCAAAATGGAAGAAACCTTCTTACTGCGACCACCTCTCTGTAAATAGGACAAGATGATTCTGGATGCTTGAGAATCCCTTACCATGTATAAACTATTAGTACTTGATTTTACCATCACCACAGCCGTTAGAAACAATAACAGGCTTTTATTCATTATCAAACCAGGTATTATTCTCCATACTAAAAAAGTCAGGATATAAAACATTAAGAGTTTAAATATTGATCTTGAGGGGATATAGAGCTTTTAGCTGAGCCCTCAGTGGTCGCTTATATTGGAAATGCATTGAACTGTCAACTACATAAATCAATGAATAGATACTGGAATCATTAAGTACAAGAATTCTCATTCTCGTTGATCCCTTGGTAAAATAGCATAAAGCATGGAAATAATTGACTTGTTGTTTTAGAAATGGTGCTGTGGAATTAACAGCGTTGTTTGGATTTGCTGCAATATGCAATATTGAAAGTATAATCTTAGGACTAGAAAGCCTGATGTGGTGAATGACTCTCTTTTCTTTCTGTGGAAGTGGGGCTGGTAATAACTGTCTGTCCTCCTAAATGTTTCAGGAATCTTTGATAAATCATTGCAACAAATAAACAGTGTCAAGCCTTAAGTATTAAGTATAGATCTGCTTATAGATACAAACCTTGCCAAAGCTTTATCTGCTATTGGCAGTGTTAAAATTCTCAAAACAAATTATAAGACTGCTGGGAACGTGATACCTTTTGATTAGGAAATTTGCTTCCTTTATATTTGTGATGTAAAGTAGTGCTGGATTGAATGCAGTGCAATCTCCTCAACAAGTCATTTTTTTCCTCTTGATGATCACCATACCAAAATGTGGGGTTTGATATTTGCGGTAGAATCCAAGCAAATGGGTAACTTTCCATGTGGCCTTTGTGTAATGTGCATATTTTGTTCCTCTTTAACTGTCTTACAGCAACCCAGTGTAAACACGGTGCAGTTTATGATACCTGTGGTCCAGGATGTGTCAAAACATGTGACAACTGGAACGAGATTGGCCCATGCAACAAGCCCTGCGTTGCAGGATGCCACTGTCCAGCAAATTTGGTTCTTCACAAAGGAAGATGCATCAAGCCAGTCCTGTGCCCACAGCGATGACATTAGTTCTCTCACCATGGACATTAATGCGGGTGCTCACTGATCCCTTTGATGCTCACAGCCAGTGAAGGACTCCAGCTGTTTGTGTGCAGATACTGCAAAGTACACGTCTACTCACAGAGTGTAAATATGCTCCTGTGTGTGTATTTATGTGTGTTTATGTATACACACATGGTGCCTAGAAAGATATATAAATGTATACTGTGTGTATGTACATACACATATCTATACGCAAGTGCCCTAAAACGTAAGTACAACCCATATATTTATATATATATGTCCACACACACAAATATACATCATTTCTATATATCATAGAAGGATGAATTATTATATGTATATTTTTTGCTATAAAGTTTATGTATTATTATTTCTAGGACCGTGATCTGTAAGTCATTGTATAAATAAACCAGGTGTTTTTAATATAATATAGTGGCATGAAAAGATTGGATGACTTTGCCATTGCATAAATTTGTCGTTTCCAAGGAAACTTTTCTAGGGCCATAGCACTGCCAGACTGGATTAGTTTCAACACAGAACCTGGATTTACAGTTGTACAGGAAACACATTTCTCTGGAGATGGAGGATTTATCTAGGAATATTTCATGCGTACCTTAGAGCTGCGTAGCGATTGGTGACAGTGCTTAATCAGGCAGAGAAAGCTGGGGATTGGCTTTTATGCTTTACTGAAATCACTGTGCAAAATGATTTCCAAAGCTGGTTGGCCAACTGCCAGCAGAGAGATATTTCTTTCTGGAACAGCACCAAAGAGTCAGGGGCCAGAGTTTCAAAAGTGTTCGGCACCCAGCAGCTCGCTTTGAAAACCTGACCACTTCCCATTTCATATCCTAATGCCCCGTCTCTGTTGTTGTGTTTGGCAGTAGCTGTGAATACACAATAAGGAGCTTGAAGAAAATAGTCGTGTACATATTGGCCCCTTTAACATGTTTGAAACTGCTGGGTGTGTTTCATATTTCACCCAAATATTATGCAGAGAGCAAATCCCACTGTGAATTGGAGTGTTTGATTTCAGCGTGCCTTAAAACATGAAATAATGCCGGGTTTAGTAACTCATTTCATTTATCAGCATGGTTTAGAAGAAAGACAAATTCACCCCAGCAAGAAAACAGTAAAGAATGTCAAATGCTAATTGGAAAACTGCAGTTTATTTCCTTACTGGTCTTTTGCTTGAGGTTTACGAACATGTGGGCTCTGTGAAGTTTGCATGACTTTTGAAGTCTCCCAGGGGAGAAGCAATAATATGGGATTTCATTAGAAACTGTTAAAAAAGCCATACAACTTTCTCAAGCCTGAAGGAGAAGGGGGAGGGTGTCGGGCTATTTTTCTTCCACTGGAAAACCTCTTGTAGAGCTTGATGGAATGGTCTCTGGAGATGACAGAAATCTTTGGGCATCTGATTTAGGTTTATAATGAAGTAATATCCTCCCACATAGCTACTTCTATTATGCCTTGCATTGAAATTGCACATTGTAATGCTTTGAACAATTTTCTCCTTCAGTTCTTCACTCTCCAGGAAGTTTTACAGGGTCTGAGTTTACAGTGAGTGAGTGGGTGCAACACACTCGGGTTGTACCATCTGCCTGCAATCCCATCCTGGAGGAGGATGCTAAGCGAGACCGGTTAGCTTAGGTACCACACTAACCAAAATGCTGCACCACCACAGTGTTAGAGAGAGCTGGGCAAATAATGCCAAGAGCGTTCCATGGGTCTTCTTACACATCTTCAGTTCAAAGATCAACTTGATCTTTTTCTGTCCCCTTTGAACTTGTTTTCTCAGAATACTCAAATAATTCGGTTCTACTGGCAGGGAAGGTTTCGAAGCCACACACACAAGTGCACTGAGAAGCAGAATAGCAAATGTGCAGATGCTGTCAGAACGGGAAACTACAGGAGTTTTATGTGGCCCATGTGATAATTGAATGGCAAAGCTAAAATTTAGGACAATTGCAGTCGGTCCAAGGAGTTAAATTGCAAAATGGCAGTCATTAAAATAACTCAAAGCATCAGTTAGGCAGAAGAACATTTCAGCTTGTTAGTGTCTGATGCTGAGATAGGGGGCTAAGCCATTACAAAGGTTATTTGCCTAGCTCTCTTTTAGGATAGATTTTTATTACTGGTAGATTTTTGTTACTTACTGCTCAGAGTTTCCAAAATGAAAATACAGGCAAAGTGAATTGCACACAGGAATGGTGTCATTCCCTTGTCATTCCCTTTTCTTCTTCTGACTGATGAAGGTGAGTGAAAGGTGAAGGGAGAGCCCTCCAGCTCTCTCAGTCCACTGATCGCATTCAAGCAATGCTTAACTGATGCCAGGTGAAGAGGTGACTCAGTCTATCTGTAGGACACACTCTATTTTTAAATCTTGAAATAGTTCATTTTGAAGTCTGACCTACAGGTCATCTCAAAATGAGAACTCGTTCCTCGGTTTAGCTTTTTCACATCTGCCCAATTAAGGGTAGCCCCTTGCTTTTTGCTTTAGTGATGTAGGCTGAGGAAGAGAGGAGCATGGTTTTACTTCTAAGCTGTCTGATTGCACCCTTATAGTACTGTAGAGCTTTTTCCTCCAACCTCTGCAGATTTCAAGGCAATAGTAAGGGTTCACCTGTACAGTCTAAGCAGTTCTGCTTTTCTAGAAATTGCCCCCAAGTTTCAACTTGGCACAGGTTTTATATCTGTATCTGTAGTTACTGTGTGCCCAGCTGAGCTATTCAGACCAGATCAGTCCCAGCTGGGGCTGTCTCACTCTGCTCTCCTGTTTGCTTCTCTTCTTCCAGGCTATTCAAAAGCTGAAAGTCTAGTCCAGTAACATCAATAACAGCATTACCACTGGCCTCATAGAGTTTGGGTTGCAGCCCATCTTCTTCCTTAGTGCAGCATTCTTTCTAATTCTGCTGTCTTGGCTCATGAAATACTGCCCTTAGGATGCTAGGGCTCATGAAATATTATGCCTAGGCTGTTAGACATGGAAACTTCCTGCATACCACTGGGGATTTATTTTTGACAAAATTCACTGATAATCCAATTGGAGTATGCTAAGTGTGTTTAGTATGCAATACTGTGTTTTTAATAATAGCAGAACCTTGAAAATCCATATGGTGCAGAGTTAAACCACAACATATATTCACTGTGCAAAACTGATGGTTGTGTGAGTTTTGGTCTTGATTATGCTTATGTCAATCTGCGCATATAACTTTGTGCCAATTTGTAAGGTGAAATATATTTGAAGGAGGCAAAAGTTCCAACCAAAGAATGATCCTAAAGGGAAGTCTGAGAAACAGCACTGTAATCCAGTGGATGGAATCAAGGAAAGACTTGGATCAATAGCTTTGCCATTAACCTGCTGTGTGTTCCCTGGCAAGTCATTTAATATTCTGTATTTCAGTGGGGAAATGAGGCTCTGGGTTTATGCACAATTTGTAAGTTTATGGACAGAAAATGTTCTAGAATGCCATGTGTCACCAGGGGAATGTCAGCTGGTATTTTACCAATCTACTCAGGTCTGCTTTGCATCAGGTTGCCCTGTATCTGTCATATCATCATCGCTTCAAAGTCAGCTTTTAGCTGGCATATGTGGAGGTCATATACATTTCCTTCCTCTTCATTTACTCTCAATTATGTCTATTTTTGTCATATATATTGAATTTTATAAACCATGGAGACAAGCCATAGCCAAGCAGAGCAATTTGAGTCGTAGCTCAAGCTTCTGTGGTACTCCCACATCTTCCAAGAACCTTTCTTCCATAGTGCACGGTATGTACTTGGAGCAAAAACCAAAGGGATTCTTAATATCCTACCCAAATGTGACCCCGTCCTTGCATCACATAAATAGCTTCCAGTAGATAATCTAAAAGAAGTAAGTTCTTCTCATGAGAGATTTTTCTGCTGTTTTTTTGAGCACAGGATTCAAATGCAGTTTGACAGTGCTTGGCTTCCCACTGACAGAAGCTGACATGGGCAATAGCTGGGCTGATCTTGAGTGACTGTACAGGGGCACTTTTTTTTTGCTTTCATCAAGGTTATATCAGGGCTAATGGATGTGAGAAGAACAGCCCGTGTATTTGCAGCTGGACAGGCTGGAAGCAGAGGCAGTCAAAAGCATTTGGCACTGAAGTGGTGAGATGTTTCAGGTATTTCAGGAGCAGACCTAAGGGGGCATTATGCCAAGGTCTCAGTATTTGACAAACAGGAACTTTACATAATGCTGATCAAATGCTTATTCTGCTATCCAGTTTTACCATTTCAGAATGCCCTGTGGCAAGAGAGGTGCTTCTGCTTCCCATGACTGCAAACTTCTCAGGACAAAGGCCTAACTGTGCTGCCATGACAGAATTCCTTCTCTCTGTGTAAAGATCCTTGCACAGATTAGTATTTCTAGTACAAGTGTCACCATGACACCCGAGCAGTAGATTTTTTAACAACAAAATAAGGTTCTCCTATGAGTATGAGGTGGCTTTTGATCCCTCAAATGGCATGGCATTGTGTTTGAATGAAAATGCTACAATAATGTGAGGAAATAAAGAGGTAGGATGGCAGAATAAGGGTAAAAGGCAAAGGAGAAAGGAGTAATAGGATTTTTTTTTTCCTAGGTGGATATTTTTTCTCTAAATGGTAAGAACTAAACTGAAAGGGTTCTTCAACAAAGCTAAAGTACATCCACACTTCCTCAGCAAAAAAACCCACCCAAAACCCCCAAACTAACCCCAGTGGAATCGTATCTTGAGATCTGAATAGAACGAGTGTATATTGTTAGGTATAGAAATCCATAATTAAAATAAACTTGTGATCTTCTATTCCTACTTTTCTCACAATCCTTAAATCACAGTAGAAAAAGTCACCAACGTTAAGGAAAGGGATCTTTCCTGGGCTGAGATGGGGCAGACACCTGAAGAATTCTCGTTTTGTGCTTCCGGTAGCACAACAAACCTGTTTTGGTTTCCTCCAGGATATGTTTTAGTGAACACACATCATTTTCCAGTGTGTGACTGTCAGAACAAAGGCTACAAATGCATTTTTATAACTAGTCTTCTTCCTGGCTTTGAGATAAAATTGCAACTCCTACCTACTACTAAGAGGGCACAAGTTTTCTTTTGACAACACTGTTTTCACCATGCAGAACCATGGCTCAGCACCAAGCAGCATCTTAGAAACTCTAAGCAATACTAAATATGACATGTAGCATTTGTTATTTGCATGACTTTACCCTTTTCATTGTGAGTTATGAGCTAATGCTAGCCCCACAATACAGGAGGAAGTTGGCTCTAATGGAATGTGTATTTGTGGTGGGAGAGGGGTGGCATTGTGTAATTACCATTATCATTGATAGCGCTTCGTATTTCCCTAAGTGATGCTTATACCTGGTCATCAATACAATTTGGTTTTGCACATAAAGTGAAATGATGGGAATGTAGGAATTTCCTGCCCAGACCAACCCACATTTTCTTCTTACCCAGTGGTGAAGAAATGCTTCAAAGCACTCTCCAAAGAGTGGGATGTAAGCCTCATAATGGACAGCTATGCAACAGCGGTAATTTAGCCTTGTACTCTGGCAGTAAGTGGTTGGTACTTTAATGACCCAATCGTTCAAAGCACTTAACTGTGCTCAAACTTTGAATAACCTCGTTCGCTTCAGTGGGGCAACATGCATGCTGACTTCTAAACACATGCTTAAATGGTTTGCTGGGTCAGGGCCAGAGAGTTCAGCATCTGGCAGGATCAAATATTAAGCCTCAGGATATTTTGTATTTCTTCATTATTTCTATACAAAGATGTACTTTATGATCATGCTGCTATCTACCACTAGGACATCATAGAAACCAAGGCTTTTTGAAGCCTTTTGTTTTAAGACTTTAGAAGATTGGAGAAATGCTTTCTATTGATTTTCAATGTCAACATAATAATTCCTTACATTACGTTGAAACTTCCTACCCTATTTTATTTCTGGTTATTCCTACAGGGACATACTGGACTTGATGTTTTTTCTTTTGCACTGGTAAAAATAGGGAACCATTTTGGTGAGCTAATTTATATATATATATGTGTAACTATTGCTAGCTGTACTAGTTTTAAACTGGTTTGAGATGATACTAGCACCATCCTGGCTTGATAGTTGTGGAAGTCATCCACAATCCTTGCGTGGCTTCCCTCAAATCTTAGACTTCTAATTGCTTTTAACTATAGTTCGTTATAAAACTCTGATAACACTGTATTAGAATAAAAGCATCTGCAGACAAATCAGTATAAATAATGTGCCACGGGAGATCACAGTTTATATATAAAGGGAGGGGTAAGGGATTAATTTGTTCTACTTAATTTACTTTCACAATAACATTTGTAAATGGTAATAATAAGGAATATAGAAACTGATGAAGAAAAGAGAATTTAGAAACTAAAGATTTTTTGTAATAGTTTAGTGCAAGTATTCAACTTACTCACTTTAGTGAGTACCATTGACTGCTACTCAAAACCCATAGCAAAAGAAGGATTTGGTTCTGCAGAATACAAATCAAAACCAGAAGAAGGTATGTCCTGATGCAGTTGTACAGTTAAAATTTCACTGTGTCTTAAAGGGAGTGAAGTAAATGAGGAGAGTTTGGAGGAAATTGTTTCTCCCATCTTAGACACCTGAATGTTTGCTTGCTAGTTTGGGTTTGTAAATATGCAGGTGTTTGAACCCCACCATGTCTGCTACACAGCGCTGACTCTCTTCACATTGGTGTGCATCAAGAATAACTCTAGAGGAAACCTCAGAATAATTCTTTCTCTCGTTATAATTGTTACCCTGCAAATGATGAAGGGGAAGAGAAGCTGCAGGGAACGTTGCAGTGTGTATCGCATATATTAGATGTCTGAAGCCATTAATGTATGGACGGGTTACTTGAAATATTTCAGATGCATCTTGTGGGGAATCCTCTGCAGTGTCAAGAGCATCACTGCAGCATGTTTACATTTTAATGGTGTGAATTGCTTTGGTTACTCATGCTAAATTTCTAACAGATTTTATCTGAGGTGCGTTCATGTAAATAGGAAACCTATTTAATATTTTACTACATTTCTGTCTTCAGGATGTCTCACTTTAAACCTTCGTTGGATTTAAAATGCTTATGTAGTTCAATGTATCTTACAGAGCTGCAAGCTGTGTAGTAACTTTGCCCCAGCTTGTCTTTGGGTGTCTGTACAGTTTTTGCAACAATATTGTGCTAATATGATTTTGTGGAAGTAGGATTGTGATGAGTATGTTTGTAAAGACATTATTTATTCCCTTATAAACTTAGTATTTATTATCTTCTTGCAGATAAATACTGATGCCTGATTATTTCATAGCTAGCAATGAAAACTGCTGTTCTGCTTTGCGAGGTCTGACTCAGAAAAGCAATGTCTCCCACACAGTGATAACTGTGTTCTCCTAAGAACTGATGTTAAATGCTGTTATTTCTTGGGAGGGGAGGGAGGAGCAATGCAAACACTTTTTCCTTTACTTTTACCTGTGATTTGGGAGATGGGATTTTGGGACTCTCTATGCAGCTGTTAACTCGTTCATGTGGTATCACTTGGCCAAGTCATTTCACTGCTATTTACCTTAGTTTTCCCGCTGGTGGAACAGAAATGCTAATGCATTACAAAAATCACAGAAACTTCGGGAACAACGAATGTGTTGGAAATCCACTCATCTGTGTTTTGGCAAAGCTTCTGTTGATGCCCACTAGGCTCCAGATCAGGCATCACGATTACCAAGTCTTTCTACTGTTTTTTTGTGAAGAGGAACCTGTCCTACTTCTGAAGGGGTAAGTAGATCATGAACCCAAAAGGCCAGGGCTGATAACCCAAAAGGCGAGGGCTGATAACAGCGCTGAGCAAGAAGATGACCTTCTTTGGTGGATCTCTTCCCTTCCTAGGCTGAGATGAGGAGAGCACAGAAGGTAAGAGATTTGGGACTTTGCTTTAAGACTGCTGGTGCTGCCTGCTCTGTCGCTGTGGGACTCATTGCTTGGTTTGTACTAAGTATATTGATGTGAAGTCCCCAGTGGCAGGCTGCTTCAGCATCAGGAGGCACTGAACATTCATTCTGAGGCTCATCTCAGCCTGTTCCATGACTGAGATGTGAGGGCACTGCAGAGATGGCAAGGTCTGTAAGTTCTAAGGTGATGATGCCAGTGTACCTGGGGACTGCTTACATGGTCACACATAACTTTTACCCCAAATAACCACTCAGTGGTCACATTTACTCCCTATTATTTTCACCATCCGTTTCAGATGCAGCCTTCTCACCACGAATGCTGTAGTATTAATTCTCCTCTGAAGCAGTGTGCAGTTACGAACCTTACCCTCACCTCTCTCTTGCCAGACTTCACGTGGCCCTTGGTGAGATAAAGCTCAAAACCAGTCAACATTTTGTTTGCCTGACATAAAGGCTTTACAGACTGACATTTTTCAGAACACTTGCTCTGTTTATAGAGGCAGAATATAGGTTCCGTTGGCACCTCTAGCAACTCTAGCATAGGTCCCATGGGCACCTTGAGCAGAGTACCTGTGGTGCTCTGACCCCAAGTGTTTAGGATGTAGTACCAAAGGGTGACCAACAGAAATAATGAAGATGTCCAGCTTTACATGGGAAACCTATAGAAAAGACCACAATCCACAGCGTCAGGATGGCATCCAGCCTCAACCCCTGAAATGCCACCTCCTGTGGTCCCTGCCTCATCCACTGCCCTCTCCAGCATGTGGTTTATGGGTCTTGCTGGTGATAGCCTCCAGCCTGCAAGGCTCACATTCACTGCTGGGCAATAAATGCCTTGAGATGGAAGCAGAGGTACAAAAAGAGAAACTCTCTTAAAGCATGACGGGCAGATGGGCTGCAAGGGCAATGAGGAAGGGGACAGGGAGGACAGGCAAAGAGGACAAGGCGCTCCAGCAGAGCCTTTCTGAGGCTCGGGATCATCCAGTTCTGCTGTCTTGTTCATTTGGGCACATCACAAATGTGAAGCAATAATCCTTCCTTTGCTGCTCCTGTGTGACCCATTCTGAGCTGGATGTCTTCTGACAGTCATTATTTTTCATTCAGATGCTGAAAGAGGAAAATCTTTAAGAAAAACAGGGTAGAAAGGCCTTAAAGAGGAGCTCAGAAAAAGCCTGGTGGCTCTTTTCCATTTCAACCATCTTTAGGCTTTAGGCTTTCAGACTATTCACTGAATTCAGGCTAATAATTGGAATACATTTCTTCATCACTTATAGTTTACCATCAGCAGAGCTGTGATGTTTGGGAGTATTGTTAGTAATTGTTCTGCTCATTAAACCATACTCAAAAGTTAATAAACCCTATTTAGGACTTCTAACTGATGCATCGCTTCTGTTTTTATCATCGTGTCCTGCGGTTACCACACATTAAATTTGCCCTTGAGAGACAATGCTTTGTCTTCAGTTGTATTCATCCCGTTTTATTTAGTACATCTGGAAATCAGGCTCAACATTGCTTTTATTTCTTCATCTCCTTCCACTGCCCTGTTCTAGGACATGGTGGTTTGTAGCGCAGTTTCTCCCCCAAGTGTCTGTCCCAGTCTGTGGTCTATATGAAACTGTACTTAGATAATGTAATTCAAGGTCTATATAAATGCAGTTTTAACATTCCAGGCCTGAAATAATGTAGTTGATAGTAGACAGAATTTAAATCATTTTAATTTGATTTGAAAGCTGGGAAGAGAATTCTAATTTTGGTTGCTATTTTCTGAACGTACAGCAGATGGTGCTTAACAAATACGCTTTACAACCAGTGTCTGAAAACAGCAGAGCTTGGCCATTTGAATTTTAATCATACTTCCTGGTCTTTTCTAATTGGAAAAACAGCAATTTGAATGGAAGGACCCCAACAGGATTGACTTACTTTAGTATACACAATGCGCACAATGTTTGAAGGATAGGGATACAACAGTTCTTCAAAAACAGCCTCTTGAGTGCTATAAAGGAACTATACATTTGGAAAGGAATTAGGCATTAGCAGATTGTTTAGATTATTTCTCTCTTGATTGTTGCCCCTTCCCTTCTGACTCATCATGGTTCACTTAACAAATGGGAAAGATCCAAGATCCAAGTACTACTTGGACAAAAAAATATGAAGGAAATGATGTGGTGAGATTAGTCTGATATTCCCAAACTCCAGTTCATTTACCTGTCAGTGAAAGCAGTCTGTTTTCCTGCTGGCACCAACAGATGAGCCTGTGCTGTGGCTCTGGACAACCCTTTCTCAGTGTGGGTAGCACCTCTCTCAGGAGTAAACCAGAACTTGCAGCACTGTTTCCCCTCTTGGTGTCTTATTAGTGAGATAAGAAAGGCACTGCGACTTCGAGGTGCTATTTACATTCTGCAGTGTCAAAACCTCCAGATTTATCTCTAATAAGGCAGCTGTCATTATAAAGAAGTGTAAGCTACCATGAGCCAAGGGAACGATATGAAGGGGGGCAATGGGTCAGAAAGCTGAAGAGAATTTACTGACAGGCTCAGGAAGGTTTTAACACAGCTTTATTGTTTCTTTATTCTTTATTTAGTCTTATTTCTTTATTCCAAAAAGTGTAATTCCTTCTTATATGAAAGTGCATTTTTTTCAGTCCTAATGAAAGGACTCACAATGAACATCTCAGAGAGGGAAATTCATCCTGCACAAACATTGGTTAAGGTAAATACAGCAGTAACACAAATATTTACACCAGTCTTCAGTGGTGCTGTATCAACCCAAACCTTGTTGGATCTCTTCTTAACCCAGAAGGGCACTTAGCTGCTGCCTGTAAGCTGTAGTGGTGGCCATGCAAAATCCATTGAGTAGACCTTTCATGTCCACGTAATTGGCCTAGTATCTCTGGAGTTGCACTGATGTGAAAGAACAGAGCATTTTTAGATGCTCTGCTCGCCTGCTAAATAGCCTGTCATGCCACAGTGCTGCCTCAGTTTCTCTAATTTAGTGTCAGAACTTGCTTCCCTATTAGACCTGAGACAATTGGCCATGTGTGGAATGGGATGGGGAACTCGTACATCTTAGGTGGGGGAGGCAGTCCTCCTCATTGCCTACAGCAGTTTTAAAGGCAAGCAAGCCTTGAAGTCAAGTTAATGCAGCTGCAGGTCTAGTGCTGGTGTTGAGACTGTTTTAAGAGCTTGGACACAAGAATTGGATGCTTTTCCACCACATCTGCATAGGGAAGCACATGATGACCTGCCAGTTGGACTTGGATATAGAAGTCTCACATCTGCAGTAGATTTACTAGGATTCAGAAACAGAGTGATTTCAAATACAGGCCTGATCAGATGAACTTTGAAAATACATGGTGCCATGAGATGTTATGAATCATACCTACTAGTCCAGATAGCAAGAAACAAACATCAGCTTTGCTGATCAAAACAAGCCAGAGTCCAGGTTTTAGACCAAAGGTGAGTGGTCCATTAATGACTCAGAGCCCCTGAGACCTGAGTGGAAAAGCTGCCACCAATTCAGCAAAGAGGCTGAAGATCTACCAGGACCTTACAGGTGCAAGCTGTGTGAAGAGGCCCTTGTTCCTTGCTCTGGGGCTGAAGAGGGAATGAGGATGCATCTCTCCGGCATATGATGGAATGATTGTTTATGGGCAATGGGAAATGACGTGAATTCATCTGAGCTGTAGCCAAGCAGAAATGGCCAAATTCTCTGTGCAGCCATTATAACAACAGGCAATTAAAGGAGCCTCTGTTTAATGACCCCAAGAACATTTTGAGGAGTAAGCGATTACAGCCAAGATCGCTGGGAGCCTGTGTGCAACGGAGTGTCTGTTTAACCACCATCTGCAGCTTTTGGCCCATCTTCTCCCTTTGTTTAAGCTTGTGATCTCCATAGGCAGCTGCGAGCAGATCATGGTATTGCTGAGACAGTAATCGATACTGCTCTCGTTTTAACTCGAGTGCCACTGACAAAGCCAAGTTTAATCTCAAAAGTTTTTCGAAACAAACTTGGGCAACAGACGAAGTTGCAACTTCATTACAGTGATAAAACTATAGGAAAAGGATTCATTGGTATATTCATCTGTCACAAATGGATAGCATCTTCTCCCCTTTCATCAGTTCCACTTTGCAGAGTACTGGGCAAATGCCAAAGCTTTTACGGGCTGCAGGAAGAAAGCATGGTTTAGCCAGCCCTGAAAAGGGTGTGCTTTTGGGCACAGAGTCAGATCAGCCCAAGTGTGCGTGCACATGTGTGTTGCACGTGTGTGCGGAAGGCACAGAAGCAGCAGGATCACTGTAACTCTGATATGATGCAGAATGCATTGGTTATTTTAATGGTGAAGGCATTTTCTTCTTTGGTCTCCGTATCAGAATATCCCTTTCTGGTATGAAGAATGACAGTGTTTCTGTACTTTGAATCTTTCCAAGGCAATCAGGAGAGAGGCACAGCTTGAGCCAAAGTCCTCCTGCCTGGTTCTGCCCCTGCCACAGTCTGTAGTGTCTTACTGTGAGCTGAACAGAAACGTAGATCTGGCCCTCGACAGACCTGCTTCAGGGGATGGCTAAGAATAAAATGACATTAGAAGAAACACTCAGCAAATCCCTGATGAAGCTGGAAGGAACGAATTTTACTGCTGTATCTACCAATACCTGATTGGAACTTGTGCTCTAAGGGTTCATATTAAGGACGTTTCAAAGCTGCCATCCATCTCCAGGGAGGTGTATTCGATGCCACAGGTTCCAGTGGAAAACAATAAAAGAAAAAGAAAAGGAAACCAATCTGAGCTGCAGCATCACTTTAGTCTAAACCTAGAAAGTGTTAGGGAAAAGTATGTTTGGACATTGTGAGAGGGGAAATTGCTTGGCTGCAGGTGGGATTTAGAAAGGAATTACCAAAGGAGTTCTGTTATTTTGAAGGTAGATCTTATTATCCCTGCCTGAATATAGCCAGATTTCACCAGTTTACTCTGTTTTCTCAAAAGTGAAAGTGGTAACTTGGAGTTGGGCACAGTAAGGGTGGTGTCCCCAGGAGCAGGAGGTATTGTGGCTATGTCATTTAAACTCTTAAGAGTTCTGTTTCCTTGGATTTAACTCTACCCCTGTGAACTCCACCAATCAAAGTGAAAGGAAGTGACTTACATCAGTGAAGTGTAAGCTCCAACAGGCTTGGAGGCATAATATAGATATAAACTCTGACATCTACTGCTCTGAACACTGAACTGGCTGTTGAGGTGTCCTGCAAGGCTGTGGCTGGTTGCCATTCAATCTGCATTCAAGCTCGGCCCTCACTGATGCTAACAGGTATGTCACGTACTTCTTATTCAGAGAAAACAGAGACAATTACATGCCATTGTTTAATGTCAATTAGATCAACAGAAATCACTGTCCCAAGGCATGGAGCAGCATGATTAAAGTCTGAGCAGGAACTCTGCCATGGATCCTTGCAAATTGGCAGCAAGGACAGGGACTGGGCATCGGTTTCATTGTGATTGTGTGTGACGGGAATCCAAAAGTGAGTGAACAGCAAGCAAAGGCGGTGTGAAAGTGAGACTGAAGATGGGTAAGAAAAGCTTGTGGTGCTCAAGGACTTCTTGGAAGACTTTATCCACACTGAATTGTGTTTAGAAAAACTACTGTCTGTTGCCTTTGTGTGGAAACAGGACTACAGTACAGAAAGCAATAACTCCTTACTCTAGCCAGGCACTAGATGCACAGTAGCATAAGTTCACATAATCTATTTCTAGCATAGCTCCAGTGAAATACTAGAAACCCTACCAGCCTGTGTCAGCAGACACAGTCCTTCAGTTCAGAATCATAGTAATGGTAGGGTTGGTAAGGACCTTAAGGTCAGCTCCTTTCAGTGATGATCAGGAAACCATCTAGAGCCCTGTCTGCATCTCATAAATGCACCTGAACTGTCAAAGTAATGATCTTCTCCCTGTGAGGGGTACATTGTGATCAGGAATCACTAGAAGAACAGCAGTTTCAGAGCTCTGATGAAGAAGCTCAGAACCAAGCACAGGGTTTTCTTCCAGAGGCCCTAACCCATCACCTTCTTCTGCATGGTCTCTCATCAGCTCCCACTGCTGTGACTTGGTGGTTTGGGTTTACTGGCTGTGACTCTGAGAGGACAAAGATGGAAGATTTGATTTTAAGGATTCCTCTACTCATCAGATAGAAAACCCAACAGAATACCAACTCTGAAGACTGTATTTATGGTAACTGCCTTTATTAGCTGTAAACTATCAGAGATTTGCTCTGAATACTAAAAGGCAATTTAAATTATTCGTAAACCAATTAGTTCTCAACAAGTGGGAACTGTCAAGGGAGGAGAATTGTAATACCTACTACCAGATTAAGGCCTGACTCTTCTGGTTTGTTGTTTTGGGTTGGTTTTTATTTTATGAATGTCCTCTTTTACAAGAGCTGAATACATAAAAGGATTTGCTTTGAAGGGAGTAAGCTGAGAGAATCTATTCTGAAGTTTGTATCCTCAGCTATACATCAAATGTGAAAGTTTTCTTTCTTCGAGGGCTCTTGGGCATAGATGGTCATGTCTCAAGAAGCAGCAGCTCTCAGTTCAGTGAGCATTTCACTTCAGGGATTTCTTCCAGCAGATGAAAGGATGCTACATGCAGCATGGTAAGTCAGAAACGCCCTCCTCATCCGTCCTCTTAAGGTAGTGGTTGTCAGTCGAGATGCCTGTTGTGGACTGAGCACATCCATGTCCATACAGAACAGTTTGTGTTTCCACTCTCTCTTCATACAGAACTGCTTCTTCTTCTTCCTGCTGTGCTAATGCTTTTCTTTTTAATCCCATCTGTCCTCAGAGCTAAAATTCATCATCTTCTCTCTTGAGAAGCGCGATCTGCTCAACCATTTTTATTTGAAGGCCCTGGCAAGAAATTACCAAAACCTCCTTTACCCGAATATTCAGGTGGAGTGAATCTTTAAAGAATTCTGATTATGGTGACGAAAACTCAAGTCTTCTCTCTTGGTCAATAAGGTTTTATTTCCCCAGCTATTCCGAGGCCTCATGGTCTGTGTTTCCAGCTGTCTTTGCTGGTAAGGTTTGAATTCTGGAGCTTGAGTAGACACCTCACAGGGGAGATGAGTGAGTGTGTTACTAGGCAGACAGTATGCTTGCAAGTTTAGTTTTGGATTGTTTTGACCAGCAGTTAGTCTGTCAGCTACAGCACATCTACATTTTCTTTCAGCTCAGGGTCACCCTGAATATACATCACAATGTGAGCTGCTGAATGTTCTTCTGCTTAAGGGGGAAAAGAAAAGCTTGTGTTACACAGATGGACACATTTTGCTTAAATGCTCCCATAGAGATGGTGGGATGTTACAGCATTTCAATGTGACTGATTTTATTTTCACTCAAAAGCTTCCAGCAGGTTGAGCTGCTATGAACAGGCTGAAGTAGAAGAAAAAGGATAAAAGGATTCCAGAACGAAATGGTTGCCATGTATGCATTTATTTTTATGTATTTATTTATTTTGCCAAATATATGTGCATAAAGATAGTATCAAGGGACTTTTGTTAGGGATGGCAGCTCTAAATCATTTTGTAGCAGTGATTTCTTGCCACCAGCTGTAATGATGCTTGTAGCAAAGTCTCCTACAAAGTTAGCTTAGGTTTTCTCTAGTTTAGCAGCGTGATGACCCTCCCCACTGGTGGAGAAAAGTGGTAACACAGAAACTGTAGCCTCAAGTGGCAACTAAGCTCATGAGTAATAGCTGAAAAAAGCCCTGTAATTGGTAACAAGCTAAATTGTGCTGTGGGTAGTTAGCTTGGTCTTTCAAGCCTTGGCTGACTTGCTCACCACTGTAAACAAAACATTCCTTATAGATTGCTCCTGTCTGATACAAAGCTGTTGGAATATGTGCAGTCGGTGTGTATGTGTGTAGGACACAGGAAAGCATATCAAGTGTTCCCTAGAAATACTACAGCACCTGAATATTAAAGCACTCGTTGCTGTTACAGGAACCCCAGAAATTCACAATTAGAATTTATTCTATTTGTGATGAGCAAAGAAGGACCTGGTTTAGCCTATTTAACTTAGTGCAGAATAAATTTTCCTTTTGGATTAATCTCTCTGGGAATGGGTTTTTTAATTCTCTCTAGCATCTGTGATTTGCATTAATATATGCAAAGCATTGTAATAGCATACACTTTCCAAAAGCAGATCTCTTCAAAGTTAAATGCTCCATTTTGATAAAGGGAATTATCTTTTGTTTAAAAAAAAATAAATCCCTAAACATTAATCTTTCTTTAGAAATACCAGTTTAAAGAGTTTAATTTTGCCTGTTATTAAATTCAGTAATTCCTTCACAATATATGCATGCTGTTACACTGGAGTGTCTCCATCCAGCAGTAAAAGTAGAAGTGAACGTGTATATATGTGTGTATGTATAGATATACATATGGATTTTCCACCTATTCTGTGTTAAATGGCAGATCATGTTATTTTTATTCTTTCCTCTAGTGAATCAGGTTTTCAATCCTGAGTTTACTACTCAGCACTTTTATTTAGGATAATTTCTTACTGATTTCATTGAGAGTTTTGCTCACTTGCAGTCTGAATAAGAAATTAATGGTGCCTTCTCATATTGGTGCAGAGTTAGTTCTGAGTGACTGTGATTTGTATCTTCTGGGCTTCAGAGATCTGGATACCTACACATTGTCTCACAGTTCTTTTTGTCCTGGTTGTTAGGAAATCCTTCCAGGTCATCTCTTTTTCAGCATACGGTCAGTATGTGATCCTGCCCCTCTGCTCTCGTGAGACCTCACCTGGAGTATTGTGCACAGTTCTGGTGTCCTCAACATAAAAAGGACATGGAGCTGTTGGAGCAAGTCCAGAGGAGGGCCACGAGGATGATCAGGGGCTGAAGCACCTCCTGAGAACATTGGGGCTGTTCAGCCTGGAGAAGAGAACATGTGTGGAGACCTCAGAGCAGCTTCCAGTGTCTGAAGGAGCTGCAAGGATGCTGGAGGGGGTCCTTCAGCAGGGACTGTAGTGATAGGACAAGGGGTGGTGGGTTCAAACTGGAACAGGGGAAGTTTAGATTAGATATAAGGAAAAAGTTCTTTACTGTGAGGGTGGTGAGGCACTGGAATGGGTTGCCCAAGGAAGTTGTGAATGCTCCATTCATGGCGGTGTTCAAGGCCAAGTTGGACAGAGCCTTGGGTGACATAGTTTAGTGCAAGGTGTCCCTGCCCATGGCAGTGGGGTTGGAACTAGATGATCTTAAGGGCTTTTCCAACCCAAACCATTCTGTGATTCTATGATTCTATGTACCTCACTGGGAATTCCTGGATCATGAAGAAGAATGAAAAAAATAATTCAAAGGCACGATGGAGTCTGTGCCCAGCTTCTGTTTTGTCTGTTTGTTGTGGGTTTTTTCAGTCTTGAATCTTTCTTGACTGCATAGATGTCTCTAAAGGTCAGGAAAATGCCCATTTGGAAAGGTAAAAAGCTATAGTTAAAGCTGCATCACTTCTCTTTACATCTTTCTGATTGTTTTTTTGTTTTCTGAAACTGAAGGCCTCAATTTCATCTTCGCATTTCCCACACTTAGCTCCACGAAAGAGCCCCTGGCCTGCAATTAGTGAGATATGCTATAAATGTCACCACTTTGCTCATGAAACAGTTCTATTTTTACTTGATTCTTGACATTCAGACTTGTTAGCATGCTGACGTGTGTTTTACAACATTTCACTAACGCAGCATCTCGACTGTGCAGGCTAAATGGCAAATACCTTTTCATAGCTTGGACAAATGCAGCTTAGAAAAAGATTCTCAATGGTCTATCACATTATTAGGTAACTGGAGCTTTTTTAGTCACTTTGACTGGAAGTCTAAATATATCCTTCTTCTGGTGTTGCAATTACTGGTACTCCACGACATCAATCAGGCCAATCTCCAGTCTCAGACATGGGCACAGCAGTGCCTTCTTCTTGTAGGTGAGAGGTACAGCAGGCTCCAAAAAGTCCAGTTTTCAAACCCATTGATTTCCTTATTCCTGGCTCAACATATGCGGGTACCTGTATAACAAAATCTGAGAAGTGCTAATACAAAAGGGTAATAGTTTTCACATCTTTCAGCATCAAATTGTAGTTTTTGAAAAGTAGTGAAAGATCTAGGTATTACAGTAATGGTCTGATGACTAATGAAGGATAAATGCTGAGATAATGAGGATAATTAAAGAGTGAAAGACTCTTGATTTGATTTTAGAAATCATTCACATTCAAAATCACTCATTCCTATGTTTGATCCTCCCCTTCTGTTTACTTAGTTTCTCTCTTAAGGGTTTTAATCTCCTGTTTTGCCATTTTGCTTACAGTTTACATAGATTAGAAACAAAGAGCAGTTTTCTGCTACAGTTATTGGTAGATCTCCTCTTCCTCTTGTATGCCTGACTATTTCCTGCACAGGCTCATCAGCTTTATAAAGCAAAGCTTTGGTTTTACATTTGAATTTTGATTTCCTCCAATCTTACACGGTCAGATAAACTGCTGGTTGATTTCCTTAGGGATCACTGGAAGAGGAAGATTGAAGTTATATTTGAAACCGTGGCTGAGGCAGCTGCATTAGCAGCTCAGCTGGAATGAAGATAATATCTATATTTATCTGGAGTTTTGTCATCAAGGAAATGTGAGGTACCAGTACCAATGCTCTCAGAGGGTCTTATATACTACTTATATACTACTCATATACTATAGTCCTTAAAAGTAGAGAAGGTGGGTGCAAGGTAAACAGAAGAGAGAGAAACGAGAGAGAATACAAGCTTGTTTCCTGAGCAGTGAGTTTAGAGGGACTCTTTTCCCCACAGTTTTGAAAGGGACCTAAAGATACTACTATGATTGCACAAACATGTAAACTTCTTGAACGCACTGCTTTAGTTTTGAATGGCTTTTCTATGATGGGATAATACTGTGCTAGCCCTGAAATGTAGATGATGAGTAAGTTCTTGATATAGCTATTTTTTCAAAGTAGGCTATAATTTTTCCTCTTCTAAATGCATGTATTAAACCCTCTTAATACATGCATTTAGATGTATTAAGATCTAATACATCTTAATACATCTCTAGAATGAGATGACATTTCAAACTATTCAATCATCTGAAAGATGTTTTCAACAGAACTTTGGTCTGAGCCATAGCTTTAAAAAGCATGGGAACAATGCAACACATTCATAAATCACTGCTGCCATTGCTAAGTCTCGTAGTTATTAACATGCAAAAGGTCTCTCTCTCTTCAGGGTGCACTTTTCTAACTCTTGTCTTATTAGAAGAGGAAAAAGAAGCTACATTTTGACTCAGAGAGTGTATTAAATGGTCACACAACTGAATGCCGTGCTTCCAATTAGTGGTTCTAGTTTTGCATCACTTGTCGTTTGCTCTTAACAAGAAAGCAAAGATCTCAGTGAGAGTGTTCTTATTTGCTTTGGTCAGTTAAACCAGCCAGAATTTCATCCCTGGCAGTAAATCTGGTCAAAAAATAGCGCATGATATTCACCTGGGAGGTGGGAAAAGGTGATGTGGTTTCCCTAAAATCTCCCAAATCTGTTCTGATTCTGGCACTAGGCTCTTCTCATATATTTCATCCTTCTCTTTGTCTTTCATGTTATGCCTGTAAAATAGAACATAAACCAAAAGGCAAGCAGATGCTTCCCCCAGCCCAGCCACCAGTGTTTGGACCAAGAAAGGGAGGAGTGTGTGTGTGCACATGAGGGAGAGGAGCACTGATGGCTTTGTGAGGGGCTGTGCAGGGATGCAGGATGCACATCCAGAGGAACCCTGCAAGCTCTGCTTCTCGTGGAACAGTGTTTTTCTGTAACTGGCTTGCTAATACCAGGTCCAGGAAAAGCCTAGTACTGGTGTTACTGGCCTCCTGCGGCTTCTAAGGCAACAAGAAGTCATGAGATACTCAGTAACGCCCCGTTTTCTGATGGCTGCGAATGCTTATATGCCTTGTTTCAGGCTAACTTTATCCTTGAAATACTTAGGTCAACAGGGAATATTTTCTTCCTTCAGGACACCCACTAGAGGGAGCAGCGCTAATGTGTTAACGTGGAAGATGTGACACAAACTGCATTAGTAGCACCCGGGTAAATCTGGGGCACGAAGAGACTTGGGATCCTGCCTCTCCTGAAAGCCCAGCTCTGCACTAAATAAGGAATCAGAGGGTTTCTCAGCGCCCTGGAAACACTCTGGATAAAATGGTTTTGAAGAAAGGCTGATGTTTCCTTTCTAGCTTACATAACTGCATTGTTGAAAGAGCATTTTCAATGATAAAATGAGCGTGACTTGGGGATGGAATGTGAGGGGTTTTTTTTCTTCATGGCTAAGATTTGTATGTAAATGTGTTGTCCTTCTGATCTCCAGAAGCAGGTTTTTAAGGCAAACTTAGAATTAAAAGTTACATTGACAGTTAGATATCTGGTTTTTTCTCTCCAGGGTTAAAATAATCTGTAGTTGGGAGAAAGAAAATACATCTCAGGTGAAATACTTGTTCTCTTTTGAATTGGTTGTCTTTTTTAGCAAACAGCTGAATATTACCGTGCTGTTGATGAAAAGCTAGGCAGCTTCCAAGAGTGCCTAGACAGATGAAGGGACTTTGGTGTTGCAATGCCTGAGTGTTTATGATGGTTATGTGTGCGTACAGCCCTGTGGTAAAACTGACCATCCAGTGTGGGGAACCTACACTCTCCATACAGCTAGGGGGAGGAGAGCTGCACCCAAACAAGATCTGCAGGCATTCAGGCACTGAATAGGAGCCACTTAGTACAAGTAGTCATCTGGGCAGTGCTGGTGGGAAGACATATGAGCAGCTGTCACAATAGTTCTTTTTTCACTTGGTTGAACCTCATAATAAACATCTTTTCATTTCACTCCTCCACTTCTTTTCCCTCCATCCATCTTTTGGTACTTGTGTGAAGTGTGAATCTTAAAGACCCACAGCTGTAATGCCAATTTTGAGTGGTGTCTCTTCTTTCCTTTTCTCTCTTCCTATAATCCTAACCCTCTGAAATACAACTCTATTAGTACAAACCTGAGCCTGAGTAATAACAATAAATGATTGCACAGGACAGACTTGTATACTTTTGGCCACTCTTCTACAGCTAGCAGACAGAAGGAACTGTGTAAGTGGTGATTTACCAGTATGAAACTATCTCTTTAACCTGTTTGATTTCCCTTCCCCATTGCTCTTAATTTCTGTCTCTGTCAGTGTACAGGCAGGGTGAAAAGGATGTTGTTACTTATGCAGTGCTCAGCTTGGCAGACAGGGTGGCCATTCTGTCACATCTGGAGATGGGGTCCCAAGCTCTGTCCCCCACACTGGCTTCTGAACAATCCCAAACCCCTAAAATTCAAAGATGGCAGTCACAAAAATAGAAGTAGATATTACACAGATTTTCCCAGGCAGTGAAAGGGGGAAAGCGAGAAAATGTTTGTCCTAACATTTTTTGTACTGTTTTATTCTGAGATACAGAGCAACTTGTACATAGTTACTGATCTATTTCTGACCCTGCATCACAAGTTACTGGTGCTGAATATGGCACTGTAGATAGCAACAATAAGTATTTCTTCATACCAATGAACTTCACTTTCCTGGTTCAAGATGGGAGCAGCATCTTCTTGCTTTTGCAACTTGTTTCTTTGCAGACTTTTAATCCCTCCAGTTTACTTCTGTCAGAGTTGAATTGGACCAGTCAGCAAATCTGCAGAGCGTTGCAGAACCGTGTTAAAGTCCAGGTTGGCAGAGACCTCTGGAGCTTGCACGGTCCAACCTTTTGTTGAAAGCAGGGCCTTAAGTTGAGTTATCCAGGTCCCTGTCAAGTTGTGATATTTCCAGCAAGGGAGATCCCATAGGTCAACCTTTTCCAATGTTAACTTTTTTTCTCATGGTGCAAATTTTTCCCTTATCCATATGGATTTTTTTCTCAAGCCCTTTGCACCCATTGCTTCTTTTCTGTCAGTGTGCATCCTTGCAAAGGGAGTTCCTGCCTCTCCTCTGGAATTCCATTTCAGGTACTGGAAAAGTGTGATTAGATCCCTAAGGCTTCTTTAGGCTAAACAGACTGAGATCCTTCAATCTGCCAAGTTCTCCAACCCTCTCATCATGTTGGTGGCCCTTCAGTGGACCCTTTCCTAGGTTTATGGACTTGAATAATCACAGCCCTTGATGAGCTGGCTGTACTTTTGCTGATGCAGCCCACGGCAAGGTTTCCCTTCATTGCTGCAAGGGCACATTGCTGGAAGGCATTCAGGTTGCCATCCATCAGGACCCTCCAAGCTGCACAGAGAGACGGACAGACATGCCCTCTACTGCTGTGTGGGATTCCTGCATCCCAGGTGCAGGATTTGGCTTTTATCTTTATGCTAAAACTCATGCAGGTGTTGCTGGCTTGCTCTTTCAGGCGATCAAGGTGTCTGTGAGGTGGCTCCTTCCTCTGGCAGATTTGCTTCCTCACCCAATTTGGTGTCATTTGTGTATCAGTTGCATGTCATAGTCTAATATACTAACACATACCCTGGCAGGAGTGTGTCTGGGTCCAGTTGCCTAAGTGAACAGGCAATACACTGGTCAGACAAGAGCTTATATCATGGGGTACTCAAGTGCCAGTTTAACGCTCAACTTCCATGAGAAATGAGAGAAGGAAGACAGCATCGTGATGGAGGTATCAGTAGCCAAGTAGGTAGTTTATTTTCAAATCTGATCTAAAATGCCTCAATTTTATAAATCCAAAACACTCTTAGAGAATAAATTATATTAGCGTAGCTTCCAGAAAAAGTACAAATGGATGCTGTTTTCCAGGTGCCTTTTGGATGTACATAACATCATTCCTATGTCAAAGGCTTAGAATCATTAAAGTAGAGAACATGATAGGTAGGGAAACCAGCACTTAGGCATAGTTATAATTTGAAGACATGGCAAAAAAGTCACTGACATAAATTGATTTTGTGCCCAGAATAGTTCTGATAAGTAAAAATTGCATTTTAAAAAGGATTCCATAACTGAGCATATGTTTTTGCAACCGAGTATAAATTTTGACACAAAAAATGAAGCATTCTAGAATTAAATGGCGTAATAGCATTAAAAGTGTTACTTTTCACATAGTTCTAGAAGGGAACAAGAGAAAATGAGTATATATATTCAAACCTGCTTGTGTCAGTGATTGTTCCCTGATCAGTCTGAGGTGAAGGGACTGTAATCTGAGTGTCAGCTCTGTGTTTTGTCAGGATTGCTGCATCTGTTTTCAGAAGTGGAATCCTTTGTGGAGTGTGTCTGGTGCGCCCTCATTACAGGCTGAGCATACCTTGTCAAGGTGGATGAATGGTACATACACCTAAAACACAGGCTGCTGTTAATGCATAACATCTTGAAATAACCTACTGTTTAATCTGCAGGCAGGTAGACTGGCTAGTCTCAGTTTTGGGTTGGTTTTTTTAGTCTGGTTAATGTGTGTGGACAGCAAGCAGGCTGTTGTACTGCCAGATGGCATCTGGCTCCCTAGTTTCTTATCAGAAGACTTTGTTAGAGGAAAGAAACTGGTTAAAAAGAAAGAGGATTATTACGTATTTGTAGAAATAAAAGAAGATTAAATACAACACAAATATGTCAAGATCATTGAACTAATGATATAAGAAAATCTCTTCAAGAAATCTTTGGAGGGGGACAAGAGGGAGTTCCCAGTACGTCAAAAGTTTGATATGGAATGAGAAACACTAATATGTAGTAATTGTTCTGCAGCCATCTGTGTATAAGCTATATTTTTAAGCATGAATTTATTTGCTGTGGGACTAGTCATGCACGAAAACACTCCCTCTCCTCTATTTTCAGAACAAAACCATGAGACTTATCAAATGTTTAGCACTGATGCTTTGTGCTTAAACTAAAAATTCCTGCTCTTGTTGCTTCTTTCCTAGCAGATTTTGGTGCTGTTTTCTACTCCTGCTGGAGGAATGTTTTAAAGGGATTGGGTTGCTTTAAGAGGCTTGCTTTTCTAACAGCAATTCCTTAGCCATGATCTCCTTGAAGTTTTGAAGGCTTTTGAATAAAAATGGATTTGAAGCTGGTAGGGGATGGAAAACTTGTGCTAAGTGAAATGGTTTTGAGGAAGAAAACAAGCAGTCTCAGTTGAGTGTATTAGTGAATGTTCAAATAGTCCAGCAGCTTGCAATATCTTCTTCATTCAACCTCACAGGCACAGAAGTGACTGCCCTCTTTTCTTCCCCAGATCCCTCTTCAGCCCTCCATAATGCTTCTCTCCTTTGGCTTTGGCTTTGTAAAGTCTTTCCAAAGTGTTCCTGCCAGAGCAGGATCTATGTGGCACGGATGCACTGTGGCATCTCCACTCGGAAACGTGCATAATGTTTGTCTTCATCACAAAAACGTGTCCTCCCTAAAGCTGCAGTTTCTGTCCAGACGAACCTCAGAAGCCTGCTTCTCACCTCATACAAGCTAATGTGTTTAAAATAAGCCTTTTAAAGCCACCGGTAGCTCTCTGCTATGCTACGAGACTGGAGTTTTGAGTAGAACAGTAAAATTCTGCCAAATACTAGTTGACATTTATCAGCTGTCTTAAATTAAGAATAGACCATTTATTAAGGCATAGTAAAATACTCCATTGACAGTAGTGAAAGACATAAACTGCACTGTGAGTAGTGATGAGACAGGGTGGTAAATATATCTTAGCTACGCATTAGATCTCTTTCTCTATCTCCTTTTGTCTCCAACAGTGCTTTAAATAATGGTAACAAAGTGACGAAAATGAATTTTCCCAGAGGAGTACTAAAAAAATCTATGGATCTGTCAAATTACCATTGCCTTTCAAACTGAAAGAAGAGGTATCAGGCTTAAAGTTCCTGATTTCTGTCGCTTCTGAATATCGTTTCTTGTCTGTCTTTGAGATGATAACCCTGAAGGATATGAGCAAGTATGCTGAAGGAGCACAGTTCTCAAGCATACATTCACAATGCTTTCCAAGCCATTTCTCTTGTTTCTGGTGGAGGAAGAGGATGATGACAGGGTTTTCTGTGCTGGGCTTCTAAGTAAGTACTTCTTACACAGTACTGCAACTTTCACAGGTGACTGGCATGTCCTGAGCAACACTGGGAAGGGTATTCTTGCACAGTGAGAGAAATAAGTACTGTCTAATCTCTCAGCCCTAATGCAAAGAAAATGTTCATGCAGAAGAAAGGATTTTCTACCAGAAAGACTTTAATGATCGTGCATTAATATTCTCAAATTCCCAATCTCAGGAGGTAATTATGATGTCATTTCTAATTGCAATTTTCTTTTTCTTTACTCATGTAGATATAACACTAATGAGATGAGGATTAGGTGTACTACAGTCCTCCTTCACCGCCTGATCCTCTTGCAATGAGTAATAATACGTAACACATGGGAGACATGCTGCTTTCCTCTGTGTTTACTGGCTCAGTCCCTGCTGCTTTGTAGAACATTTACCAGAATAAAGGAAGTACCCTATAAAACAGCCTATAAAGTGACTGTGTCTGACCAGGTCTAGGTGTTTGTTTGTTTGTTTTCTTTTGGGGAGAGCAATAAGGCAGCACCTGAAAGGCAGTATAAATAACCATGTTGAAAGGAAAAAGGTCACTGGGTTTTTTTACATGTACAAGTAGGATCTTAATACAGGATGCTGCAGGCCACATGCTCCACAACTTGGTGTCTCCATGCAACTTCAAAAGCAAGAACATTTACCTTTTGCCTAACACAACGTTTGTGCATGTGCAGCTGAAGTGGTTTCAGTGGTTGCTCTTGACATGTGAGTGTTACTTAGAGGGTAGCTAATACAGTAGTTCTTGCTCAAGGGTTTCTACGAGCTACCCATATAAACTTGTGTGTGAACAGAAGTGTAAGCAGACTGCCTGGCTTTCTGCACTGTGCTCTTGGAAAGCGTTTGTCCAAAGCTCAAACTCACCACTTGTGAGGACTTGCAGTAAAATTAGCCCTGAGAGCCTAAGAAAGCACAACTGAATTGTGCTGCACAACACTGCCCCAACTCATACGTTTAGTATATGATGACCTGGCTGCAAAACCTAATCTAGTTACCTAGGAGGAGCATGCTGGTGGTACTCAGGGCTAGATCAGCTTATGCCAGATGTGGAGGGTACATAGTTTGTTGTTGCCTCATAAGGGGAGCAGAGATAGCTGGATCCTACAGGTCTGCTAATGAGCTCATACTAAAAAGGGATAGAAAATGAAGATTTTTAATTTGGTTACTTTGGGATGGTAAGTGGAGAAGAATTCTGGAGTCTGTCAGGAAGACTAACTGGCTTACCAGAGACTTAAATGGGCTACTTACAGTCAAATTGGGATATTGCCATGTACTGATTGGAAACATAAAAGTCTTGTCTGTGTTCACTGAAGTCATCCATTATTGTCATCTCCTAATAGTGTCTATAATAAAAGACACTATTAAAGGAGGTGGGAAATAAAATGATTGCAGTACTACATCTCCTGTTTTCGGTTAGACATGCTTTCTGTTAGTCATCATATGGAAGAGGTGCTGTGTCCTGCTGTATGGGAACACAGCTGTTTGTTCCCTATGTGGATGTGGATCAGAGAGAATGAGAGCTGCTGGACATGGAAGGAGAGTTCTCTGTGTGATAGACATCTACTATCTAAGGCCTTTGTAGCCACTAACATGACATATTAGGAAGGAACGAATGGATTTGTGACAGGGACATAGGTTGGATAGGCCCCTTCACCACCTGAACAGTTAGCTCAACTTAGCCATCAAACCATGGGAGAAGCCTTCTCCAGAGCAAGGCACAAATTTCCTGTCAGCTTAGCTGATTCCTTATTAACAAAGCAGGTCTGGAAAACCTGCTCTGAGGAAAGGGACTGAAACTTGATCTATATCATCAAATCTTATTGAAAAATAAGGTAAAGCCTATTTTATAAAACATTGATAAAATGCCCACAGAAGACTTTCTTACCCTGTATTCAAAGGGATCATGAACATGATTTTTGGAGATGGAAGCATAAATCAACTAAAAGACACCTCTAGGGATGTGGTAGAACTGTGGTGGAGTCTACATTAATACTTCTAAACCTGCTGGTCAACTCTTCAAAGATAAATACCATCTAACCCAGATGCTGCACGTTTATTTCATAATCAGACACTGATTACACAGGAAGGAGGATGGTTACCAGCACGTAGTGCCAAGGATTAGTCCCGGATACTACAGGTACTACGTACTGTTAAATTCTTAGGAAGGTCCTTGACTGTTACTGGTGGCAAGTAGACCTCCCCTAAACAATTCCTGAGCAAGGGCCAGAAGCTAGCTTGTGCCAGGGGCCTTTCTTAATAGGCAGTTTAGATGGGGCTACCTTACTGTGGGGGGTGGGAGATATCAAGGGTATGAATGTAGACTGCTCTGTGTTAATTGCCCTCATTTGCCCCAGGATGTTCCTGTGCACATTAGATCTAATAATCTTTGAAAACAGCCGACTTTCTGTCAGTTTTCCTTGTGCAGCACTTCAGGCTTCCCTGGATTTTGTAGACCTTCTGGAAGGAGACAAACGTCTCTTCCTACAAGATGTTGGAGCCAAATGTATGTTCATTTTTCTCTTGGATAATGCTGCTACTACTACTAATATTGATTATTATTAAGCAATATGAACAAAGCATAATGTAAATTTTTATGGCATTATAATTCATTTTTTTTTCTCTTACTCATGAGAAATGCTCCATGAAGTGCTCTTTCTAACCACAAACCAGTCCATGGTCATTTGCTCATTTCTTTGTTGCGGCATTACACCTGCACTGCAATCTGGAGGGAACTGCTTCCTCCCCTCAAGCAGTTTATTTAAATGTGGCTTCCAAAATATTGCAGGTTTTGTGTAAAAAATATATCCTATCAGGGAAGAGTTTTTCTACCAGTGAGTTGCAGGGACCTGGTGTCCTGTTCACTGACAGCTGGTTTCACAGGTTTAAGCGTTAACATTTCTCTGCATGAGCAGATGTTGAATATTTGTATTTTTTTGTTAATGGAGATCTGTGCATGTGAATTCTGAAGAAAAGTGAAGACTTTGGCTACTTCTGCCCTTGGCCTTTTTCTCTAGTTTTGCTCTTGAATTTCATGGCCAGGTTTCATTCAGTGCTTCTGCAGACAAGAAAGGTAAATCAGGTGCCTTTCTTCTAACCTTGTGAATCATTGTAGCGTTTTTGAGGGATTTGGCGGGGGGAAAGGGAGTGTTGTTTGGGGGGGTTCTTGTTTGTTTCTTTCTTCCTGGTTTTTATTCATCAGCTTAAAGAGATTTGTTGAAAGAGAAAGTGGAACGTTGTGAAATACTGGTCAGTTTAAGCACTTCTCTGTTCTCCAGCTCTTAAAAGATTGTGTGTTTTGCTAAATTTTCAGTAACCCAACTGTCTGCAATGTACCAACTTTTCACATCCAGAAATCAGGTTAATAGAGGGCACTTAGAAGAAACTCTGTGTCAATTTCCTTCTGACTTTTGAGTAACTTCTTTATTCTTCCTGCAATTTCCTTTCTCTTCAAGGAAACTTTATTTTGTGTGGTTTATCTTTTCTGGTATTTGTGAGGATTGAATAGATTGTAGAATGTTTTTACATTTTAATATGTGGATGATTATTAATTGGAAGTTAAGGTGGTGATAACTTCTAGTCTGCCTGGGTAGACTAGTATGCCCAACTGATGTTCTTTGTATGCCCAACTTGATGTTTTTTCACATCAATGTATGATGTGAAAGTGTGTCTACACACTTTCCACATCTTCTCAGTTTTGTGCAACCTAAAAGTTGTCTGAGAGACAGAAAGAAACAATAATATTATCCATGCAAAAAGGACCTATGCAGTAAATGCATATTTTTAGGTGAGAAAACATTGCTTATCAAAGCAGCAGCATTTTTACAGCGAGATTATTTTTACCTGCTGCTTTCCTTATTCTGAGATCTTTGTATAAAATTCCTTTTTCTGACTTTTTCTCAGCCCTAATCTCAACTAAACTCTCATGATATCACCAAAATTGAGTATGTTCCTTCCTCCATTAGTTCTGGGATATAGAAATGAGATTTCTTTCATACCTGTGGTGTTATGTGCCAAAGGTCTAACACAGGGTACTGAAAGGGTACCATGTCAAAGATGATTACCAAGTTCATTTCACTGTGTGTCCACAAATACATGAGGCCATTTAGTGTAGATGAAATAAGCAGCTGCCTCAAAGCATCTCCCGGGCTGTGGGAGCAGCAAGCCCAGCAGCATCTGGCTCATATAGAAGTAGTATCCTTCAATCACATACTTGAGTGTTTTATCTTATTATCTATGAAGTGGGTGATCAGCACATATAAACGTATACTCTGAGTAGCAAAACTGTAAAGATAATTATTGCTTTCATAGATCTGTGATTTCTGTAATTGGATATTTCATCTAAAATATAAGAAACCCTAAACTGTAGAAAGTCTGTGCCTGTTGGAGAGGCAGGCACTGGGAGAGGAGGAAGGATGCTGTGGCTGTTGAAGTACATTTCCTTCCCTTCCATTCACAGCTACTGCAGCGGGGTTTTTTTGTTTTATTTTCGGGTTTTGGGTTTTTTTTCCCCAATATATAGAATTTTAAATAGAAAACCCAATTATGTTGGGTGGATTTTTCACAACTGACAACCGAAATTTGGCCGTTGACAGCATACTGGTGTGTTTAACTGATCTTCTAGCTCCCCATGCGCAGCCTCCAGTTGACAAGTTGAATAGTTGCCAAGAAATACAGCTGGAAAGTACCTGCTGTTACAGTGCTGCATATGCAAAACCGGATGGGGATGTGCACTTTTGGAAATGAGTGTCTCTGAGCCCACTCATTATTTACTGCTATCCACGACGGGCAGCTTCTGGGTGGCATCTCACTGCTTGCAAGTCTGGCTACTGCAAAGTTGGCTTTTTAGTTCTCTGTGGTGGTGTCTTGATTGCCTACTGCCTGTCAAATGCAATGGGATATGAGTTAGGCTAACCCGTTTTAAGGCTTGTCAGAATGGGACAGTTCTGAGACAGAAAGTGTCATCTGTCTATGCTTTGCCTTAAGGCATGTCTGCTTATCACCTGCAAATGCCTAATTATAATGTTTTCATTACTCAGCCACTATATACATGTATTACTCAGTTTTCTAACAGTGCACACATGCACCAAACATTTCATTATAACTGTTTTAGTGCAAATCCTTTGCTCATAGAAAGAATTTTAGTGATCCTTGGCCAATTAATAAACAACTTATTACCTATTGCAAATATGGCAACAGGATTGAAGTCGCTTCCAGAAATACAACAGGGAAGGCCCATGCACGTTTTATGATGGTATCTACATTTTAACATATAGAACTGGTTTATCATCAAATTTTAATATAATGCTAAGAACATGCAGTCTTACAGAATGTTAGTTCCTGGAGCTACAAAGCTCTGCAAACAATTATATGAAGGGCAAGTTTCTATCTTTCCATTCTGGAAATCTCAGAACACATCCAAAAACGTTTGAGATGACACTTATGTATGCTAATGGTGATTAACTATTACAGTCAGGGTCTGTGCATTTTACTGTCATTATTGCCTTACTTCTATTTACAGTGTTAAAGTGCCTGACACGTCAAATGGAGATTTTTGGGGATGGATGAAGAAACTCATTGACCTTCATGAAATCGGTCTGTGGTGCTATCATTAAACAGCACAAAGTGATGCTATGCAGGCATTCCACAAGTAGATCTGGGCTTGTGTAATTCAGCATTTATTAGATTTGTACTGAGTGTGGCAGTTTTCTAGGGCTTCTATTTCAGTTTATGTAGGTATGCCATTTTCATTTCCTTAATGGTGCAGTACAACATTCTGGACAGAAACATGCATCAGGTCTGTGCCTTGCATAGCTTTGACAAAGCTGGAGCTTGACACAGAAACATTTTTGGTCAAACATGATCAAACGCTGGTCAATCTTCTGTATTAGCTTTTGGTATTGGTTTCAATAGAAAACCATAGAAAAAAGTTGGCAGCTGAAGGTGTTAATAAATAATTGATAATCCATGATTCAGTTTATGACTGAGATTCAGATTTAATTTACAAGAGTTAGGGTTTAGACCAATTCTGTAAAAGAAATGTGCCTATTTGTGTAAGTGTGGATATAGATACAGATAACAGGTATCTCACTACCTTGTCCTGATGTTCCTCCTATGTTCCTACAATGGTACCATGAAGTAAGTGTATGCTTCTTCATGCTTAGTTAGTGTGGGTCCTTCAGATAACATGATATCCCACAGGAATATTCCACAGAGAGGGATCTTCTAAGACCATAAACCCACAAAGCAGTGTCTCCCTCTTACTCACAGCTGCAAAAGGACAAGAAGGGATATACACCAGGTGGAAGCAAGGATATCAAGGACAGGCTGCTTTTCTCACCTACTTCATATGGGGCCATGTAGCAGCAACCTCCATATGCAAACCACATGGGGAAAGAAGTAAAATCCATGGACTCCTGGTGTAGCTTTTGCTCACTCACTGGAAGCTCGCTCCTTTGGTTGGTGTTGGTTTTCCTTGGGATTCACAGCTTCCAAAACAGAGAGGGGAGAGGAAGGATTGCATTGTGCAGAAGGCTGTGATATGGGTTTAGTTTTGAACGCAAAAAGACCTGGTGCAGGTCTAACACCTTTCTGTTGCAATTTCCCCCCCCCCCAAAACAAAAGACATTATGTTCTTACTTTATTTGCTTGGTTTAGGGGGATTTATGCATCCTTACAGAATTATGTGCCCAGTTTTCATTAGTTGAGAAACACACAGCTACCTCCCTGCATGTGGTAGAGATTGTGCGACTCACAAGAAGCCTCTGAAGTCCCAGTTTTGCTGTTCCATGGCTGCATTACATACACCTCACAACCTTCACTGCTGAGGAACTTCCAACCCTATGGCACCAGAATCTCCTGTGCTTTCTATGTGGCTTCTGCAAGGCACATGGGGTGCACCTGATCTGAGGTGAAAGGAAACATGCTGCCCATTTGTGCAGTGGGCTGTGCAGTTCTGCAAGGTGCTGAGCTCCTTCTGATCTTTGTGAGGCTGATGGATGCTGTGAGCACTTGGGACTACTGAGGCATTGGCAGCATCAAGTCAGATCCACTTCATAAAGCATGTGGGAAAGACCAGCCCCTTTCAGTCCCTCTTTGGACTATTCTGTTGCGTCTGGTGTTAGTTGCAGAACCCTCCTTCAGTGCTCACTGGCACAGAAGAAGTGTGATAAAATGATCGCTGCTATTTTCAGCCAGACTGGCATATTCCATGTGCTATACCACTGTAAAGAGCTGGATTTGCTCCCGGAAGGGCCTGAGGAGTGGCAGAGCTGAGGCTGGGACTGTAGGCACAGGAGGTGATGAGCCAGAGGGCAATGATGGGGATGCAGCATTGTTTTCTTGTGGCAGCAGGGAGCCCCTGCCCTGGCTCTGCTGCCTGCTGAGCCCTTGCCTGGAGGGGTGAAGGGAGCACTGAAGCCCCTGCAAGGCAGACAGGAAGGCTGTGTGGCCCAAGCTTGTAGCAAAAGACCTTTCCACCAGGCATATCTAATGGCATTAATTCAGGTGGTCTGAAACTTTTCCCAGATTCTCCCTAGATTCAGACCATGTTGTTAAACAAAACAGATCTTCAACAACTCTGAGCTCCGCTCCAACAAGCAGCTCTTTGTTTTCCATAGCAGGAAATCTGTGTCTCTGGTTCCTAATATGTGTATGTACATAGCATAGACATCTCTCAACTGCGTACTCATTATCTCACTGCATCACATCTGTCAGGCAGATTCAATTTAGCAAACATGCTTCCAGCCCCAGTGAAACTTTCTGTGCAAGCAAAATGCATCCAACCCCAGGTATGGTTTTGGTAATCAGAAAATTGAGGAGAATGAACTGGGGTGGGGGGAAAGCAGGAGGTAAACAGTGCTTGTTGGTATTTCTAGGTTTGCTGCCCCAAAGGCTGTGTCTGCAGGTGTTTGGAAGTGCTGGCAAATATCAGGCTGTACAATGTCATGCAAAGGGAGGATGCTGGAAACCAATTGGACAGTTGGAAACATTTCACTACTTATTATCTGTTATTTCCTTCTTTTGGTAATTCTTTGAAGAGATGCAGTTTAACCTTAGAAGTTTCCTCTGTTAGTCGTTAAACACTCTCCATCTTTTTGAGGCCTGGTTTTGCATGCACGTGTGTGTTTGCTTTTCACACTCTGCAGCTCAGAGTCCTTATAAACCATCAGTAACATGTGAGGTCATGTTTAGCCTCCGGAAGCCTTTTCCAGATGGCACAAAAATGCAAACAGCCCTTGCTGCCTCGCTGGGAAGTACATTGCAGGCCCCTCTTGAATCATCTTTGCCTGAAGATGTGCTACAACAAACTTCATCCTTTATGTGAGCAATGATCAGTGGAGGATCACCCAGGGATTGTGATGGAGACGCACCAGCATGCACATGTTGCACATGATGGGCAGCGATGCAGAAGTGGCCCTCAGCACCTTCAACAAGCTCCTTTTTGCTAGGGATGGCAAGCGGTGCTTGCCTCGGGTGAAAGTCAGAGCAGCCTGGGACCATTCTAGCTTCTATCAGGTAGGTAATGCAATGCCTTGACTTCTTACTAAGTGAACTTCTGCCTTGAACTCTGAAAAGAAGGAAACACTGCTCTGAATTTTTGTGGAAGCAAACGAGCTAACAGGAGCCAAACACTGAGCTCGCAGGTGGATTTTACCTCGTTTGAGTATCTGCCTTTGCTCAGCGTTACTGCTTTGGACCTTGAATCGTTGCAGTAAAGTAATTCAGGGTAGCAAACCCTCGTAAGGAATGACCCAGACCTGTAGAGAATAGAAAGGCAGACACCAGACTGTTTGTATTATGAGCTTCTGGAAAGGAATTTGCATTATCAGTCATAGACTAATTTTAACTCTGCTGAAGTCCAACAGTTTGCATAGGTGCAGTAATAAGATAATGGTCAGCCCTAACTGGCTTGTATTCATGCTGATTTAAATACCTTCCTTGGCTTGGCTTCTATATGAGCAAGATAAAGGTGCCACATTTCATTAACTTTACACTAAATTTATTTGAAGTGCTGGTGGTGGGGATTTTGCATGTTGAATGGGCTAACTCAGATAAAGAAGTTCTGAACCTCTTTTGTAAAACTAGATTTAAGACCTAGGACTTCCAGGAGTTTCTGGGTTCAGGAAAAAGGATTTTGTGACAGCTTATTATAATGCATTCTTAGTGTCCTTCCTGGACTAGATAATAATCCAGAGTTTGGCATGGGAACTTAATTAAATAGATTTCCCAGGGTCATGAATAAGTTGCTAAAATCCAGCAGAAATATCTCTTTTGAAGAAGAAATTTCATCTGGCATATTCTTACCAAGAAACTTCTCCACTTGGCCAGGATTGAGGCAGAGATTGCTCCAGATACAGCAGCAGTGCTGTGAACAGTGCTGCATCAGGAACCCAGCCGCGGGTTGGGTTGAAGCCTACTGCAAACTGACTTGGGTCTCTTTCTTTCTATCTCTGGTGTCATGGTATTGGGTGTAGTATTTCTTGATGTTGTTTTTCAAGTTCTAACAGCTGGATTCATGTCACTACATGAAAATCATAATTACAGTTTGAGTAAAATGCCAGTTTTTACAAGTATGACAAAATTTGAATGCTGAAAATCAGACCAGGACCTAAAAACATCACCTGAACCAGAGACTGACAAACAGCTTCACTCCTTTCCTAGATTTTACCATTTCCAAATGTTCCCACTTTCCTGAACTCTGTAAAGGTTTATGTAAGAAAAAATACATCAATAAATCATGGTAAGTCTTAGAAAATAATGAGGTCTTAACAGTACTACTGATTTTCTCTCACCCAAATCACAATAGGCAGAGTTCTGGCTCCCAAATAGGGTGATGGTCCCCACTCCTGCCTGGTTTATTATGGCAGAAAGGTAATTTCACTATATATGGAGCCATGGAGTGGCTCCATGTACATCAGAAGAAGAAGATGACCCATCTTCAGCTGTGATTTTTTAAGTATGCAATCTGCTATTAGGTAACTTCAGAACAAATATGACAGACTCTTGAAATCAATTTAAGTAGCTGCAACAATCTCAGCAAAGGTGTTTTGATGTCTCTGCTTCTTGCATGTCTTCACAAGGTTCAAAGGCTTAAAACGTAAACCCCAAATGTTTGTTTGTTGTAGGAAAATGCATGTGTTGTACATACGCTCATGCTTTTATGTTTGCAGCTGCAGCCCTCTGTAAATTGCTGTTTCTTGAAGTCTCCCATTCATGGTCATGGTGGTAGATTACACATTTCCTTTCTGGAGGGCTAATTAATGTCATCCAAATTCTGAACAGTTAATTTCTGGGTAGTCTCGAGGCAGCTGCAGCAGCATCTAAAACCGAAGAAATGCTCTTTACTTCAATAAATGGCCTGAATGCTCTATTCTATTTTATCAAGATAACTTGGGAAAGGCAGATGTTTAACACTCAGATACTGTTCCCTTGAATGGGGTTCATCTGGTTCCTGCCTAAATCAAGAAGATTCTGCTAAATTTGCAAAAAAGTGAGATTAAAATCACAGGAGGAGACAAGTGAGCCAGTCCACGCAGTGTATTTTTGGCAGAGCTCTTCTCTGGTGGCAGTTGTTCTTGCTGTGAGCGTGGGGGGGAAGGAGTTGTGCTGTCAGAGCAGTTAAGGGATGCTGACAGCCTTCATGGGCACCTGTAAGTAGGTGGGCTTAGGGTTTGGATCTCCATGGCCACTTCAGGCCAGGGAAGCGGACCCCTAAACAGAGACTTCAAGCTAGACATCAGCCCCTTTTGTCTCATTTCAAACCTGCCTTTTGAGAGGGGGTTTTCACAGCCTGTTTTCTCTGGCAGCTGACTTCATGCAGTGGAACAGCAGCACCATTGTGGGCAAAAGAAAAGACTAACAGAAATGTGCACAGATTTAATGGTTAGGTCTAATTTTAAAGTGTGTAATTTTTAGGAACCCTTCTTGAGTGTTGTACGTCATCAGATTCCTCTATTTCAGCACTCCCTGTCTTTATTTCACACTCTCCTTTTGACAACAGTGAAATATATGCCCTTTCTCTGGCTTAGCAGACCATTGTACTTTTCTTTTCTCTCCCTTTACTCATGTTGACATAGAATAAATGGGAAACAAGAAAGTAACCAAGCTGTCAAGTGGTCTTCCTTCCAGTAGGCAGTTTTACTCCTGTTTTTCCAGCACTGCAGCTGAGAGATATGCCCAGTAGCTATTCCTTTCATTAGATGTCCTGGCTGGAATGAGTTGCTGTGAATCCAAGGAACAGACTAATCTTCAGCTTAGCATTTAAAAGCTAGATGCCCAGTTTGAATTGTCATCTAGACTCTCTCCCTTGGCTAGGCAAAGAAAGGCAGTTTCGAGGGTGATCCGATACATCCTAAAAGGGGGGGAAAGTCGTCTATAAAACTCTTTCTCTTTACTGAAAGCAAGCTAAATTACTGGTTTTCTTAGTCCAAAGGTTCCATTTCTGGTCAGGTTAGAATTAAGCAGGGTAAATGTTTGTTTGGCTTAGGAGCCAGCATCTCCTGGAAGTGAAAGTGTTCAGTTCCTCCAGTCCTCAAGCCTTGTTAGGCTAGATCTGTCATTGCTGAAGCCCAAAGAGAAACCAGTGAGATTGCTTCATTTACCACATTTGTGAGAAAATAAACGTTACAGCAAGGAATGGTAGAACAAAGGATCGTTTCTGATTTTCAGTTCAGGTTTCTCTTGGACTTGCACCACTACCATCGGCAGCAAAATAGAAGCTTGTATATCAGGTTTCTCTTGGACTTGCACCACTACCATTGACAGCAAAATAGAAGCTTGTATGAGCTCAGCAGCAGCAGCACAAAAATCCCTGCACCTCAGTGCTCTTAGCCTTGCCCTCTCCTTATCTAAATGGAGGCGTTAGTATTCAGTTATTACCACTATTTTTGGCACTGATTCACTTCAGCAACACTTGTCCTTTCGAACACAGACTATTAGAGATGACAAATTCACTGCGCAAGACTTTCTTTTTTCCCAGAAGTTTTCTTACTGTACAATAAACCAATTTCAGGCATATTAATACGTTAAAGTCCTACTTTAATACAGCGTAGGGATTAAAGGATATCTAACTGGGATAGCTGCAAGAACAGAGATAGATTGCTTGAGGCTGAGAAAACACTGAACAACAATACATAAGACATGAAAACAGTAAACGTGATAGGCTGCTTTACAGAACTCTGGAGATAATTTCATCCTGACACACTAAGGCCTTGGCTGTGAAGACATAAGAATAAGCAGTTAAGTCAAATCAACGGATTTCCACATCACGAGACAGGACTTTGAGAGAGGAAAATAAGAATAGGTTTAAAATACAGAACTGACATGGAAAGAGTGCTTATTCAACCCCCATCTCTGGCAGCTAAATGGTGCTTTCTCCATATGCTTTCATGGTGGAGGTTTGGGTCCACCTTAGAGGTGAAGGGACAAGTGCCAAGTTCAGCTCTAGACTTAGTTTTCTTTCTGCAGTTCACTTTTTGGATCTCATCTTTTGGTTTCAGCTCCAATTTTTTTCTCCCAGTGAAGTCACTGTAATGATTAGGGGTTACATTGCAGTCATGATGGTGCTAAGACAGACATGAAGGTCCTAAGAAACATCTGTACAAACAGGTAAGAGGAAAAAAAAGTAGAAAGACTTCTAGGCACACAAGCCCTTCTTTCAGTCTCAAAGCCACAAGCCTCAAGCTAAACTTGAGGAGAACTTATAGGAGAAGTTGCTTTGGGAATGGTTTACTTATGGCTGGAGAGCTGCAGACATACCCAGCACAGGCAAAGCAGGAGTTTTGGCAGTGGAAGAGGGGAAGTCTTGAGACCACTGGGGTAAAAGAAGACATGAAGTGTTTTTAAGTATAGGTCAAACAGGAGATCTGTAAAAGCAGAGGTGCAGGAGTGTAATGAGTAGTTGCATAGCTACCACTCTCAATTCCCTCATATGCTGCAGAAGAATACTTCATCTGCTTATATGTTGGTGTCCCACTTGAAAATGGGAAATAGTTTATACATACCTCCAAGAGGTGTGAATTAGGACTCACTAAAGGCTGTGAGTTATGTGCACTGGAATGTCTTGGATAGATTGTCTTTAAAAGCCAAGGGAAATGCAGCGGTACTCAAGTCAGCTGCTAAGTCTCTGAAAGGAAACATGCTCATTTTATCTTTGTTTTTCTGAATATGGTGAATTTATGCTTTATTTTGCCTTGCAGCTTACACCGCAAGGCAATGCTTTACAATGCTGTACTGATTACAGGAAGCTGAGGCTGCAAAATTCATTACCTAGCGGGGAAATGATGTTTGCAGCAAAGGTAAGAAAACTAGTTAGTTTTAAATCAGTCTCACTGCAAGATCAAGTTGATTGGGAAGCTCAGAGAACAAATCTGAGCCTGCTTGTTAGCAAATCCACTTCTAAAGGCTGAGATGAATGAGTTTGTTGAGAGTCCATTAGGTAGTAGAGCTGTGCAAATATTGGAGACTTTTAATGCTTCTGGGCAGGACCCAGTGGGCTGATTCTTTAGCAGCCAGACTATCCTCAACAGACCTGCAGTGAGATGGCTTTGACCTGGATATGTGCATCTAACCGACACAGCAGTCTATTGTTGGTAACTGCCGTGAGGTAAGAATATTGTGGCTGTTTGTGTGAGCTGTTCTTGCGTTTGCCAAGATTTTGAGCCCCATGGAAGTGTTTTCTGCTGAACGCCTTGCTTATGAGAAATGGTGGTGTTCTCTTGATATCAGGGGGCAGGGAAGAGGGGGACAGCTTTTTGGCAACAGCTTGGGAAGGTAAGCTGATGTTTTTCCATGAACAATTCCCTAGTAAAATTGTGCCGATAGGTCATTATGGCAGAGCTGGAGGTGCTGTGCAGAGGCAGCACAGCAGTAGCTGCCATGGGCAGAAAACATCTGCAAACCCAGCTATCGGGTCCCCTTAAAGAAAGATTAAAACTTCTCTTTCCTTTCTAAACAATGTGATTAGCCTATTAGCATCAAACAACCTGTTAGTGTTCCTTTCTTTTAATGAATTTGGATTCACAGTCTTTTAAAATGAGGTTATATGGGCATTTTGCACTATTTGCATGCTTCTGGATCAACCTAGACAGATGGGCCTCTAGAAATTAGTATAGCAAGGTGAGTTACCAACACTCAGGTGTTACAAGCAACCCCACTGAAAGCTTCTTGCAGCAAGGTGTTTGTTGTTCCTTAGAAATAAATACAATTCTGCCCACCAGCAAAATTTTCCTCTTCTCTTTTTCAAGGCTGGTGCAATTGAGCATAGGCAAATTAGAAGTAAACTACCTTTCTCAAGTCATCTGTCTGTAATTAGACCCAAAAACCTGAAGATATGTGTCAGCGCTGATAATTAGGTACATGGGCACAATTAATAAGACTATCAGTGGAGCCCAGGCAGTCTGCCCCACTTCAGACATCAGAAGTAGACCACCAGAAGGTTATAAAACTCTGGACCATGGGTTGGAGTTCAGATGACACCCCAGAACATTGCAGGGCTGCAGCAAGCAGTATAATTTCGCTGATTGCTTCATGTCCTGAGGGCACAGGGCTGGGGCAAACATTCATTAAGCATATTTTTGGGTTTTGGTGCTGCTCCATCCTCCCTTCACAGCACTCATTTAGAACTTGCTGCTTCCAGCATTTGGTCACTGAAAGGACCGATGGGATCAACAGAAATAGCATTGCTTGAATTAAAAACTATCACTGGTGCTTGGCAGGAAATATGAATGACTTGTGTTCTCTTCAGGCCAGGTTTTAAAGGTATTTAGGTGCTTAAAGGTATAGGGAGGTACTTGGAAGATTTGTCCAAAGTGGCTATATGCTCAGCTCCAATTATTTTTTAATGACACTTACGTGCTTCCTTATTTCAAAGGCACCTGATAGAAACATGCGTGAGGGCAAAGCACTGGAGGGCCTTTACAAAACTGCTATGATATCACTACTGAAAATGAGACTTCATTATTTAAGCATTACAAGACCAATTTAACATTAAAATGACCTGTAGTTTGTATTGATGCCTTTGACCTTTTAGTGGACTTATGGCCTTCAACACTGAGTAGCCAATCTGGAAAAAGTAGTATACTCTATTTCATCAGAGAATAATTATATGTTACAGATACGGGCTGCACTGAGGCAACTGCAGAAGTGTGAGGGAGGAGGAAAGGATGTGCTTATCACAGTGTGAAACACCAGAGTTTGTTCTGAGACAGCTGCAGGGACAGCCTGTGCCTTTGTGCTGCTGTCAGAGAAGAGGACCTCAGGTTTGAAGTCTTTCAGTGGCCTGAAGGTAAGGTTGCCAAGCACATAGCACATGGGGCTTGCCACCAGGCTTCTGCCCAAGCATCTGGGCCAGCACAAGACCACAGGTACGCTGCTCTTCTGTGCTGGTCCAACATTGTCTCCCTTGGAAGGTGTTTTGAGATGTCCCACTGAGTGGAGCTACTAGCTAAGAGTTACCTTTGTGTGACAAGCTGTGTGCCACAAATATACGAGCCCTGCTGTGTATGGGTCAGGAGCAAGCATAGTTAATGGGAATAGGCACCTTTTCAACCAAGGAGGGTAGAAAACTCTGGGTGTCCCCATAACCAGAGACTGTAAAACAAGTTTGCCTTTGCTCGCCCACATTCAAGGTTCATTTTTGGCTCTCAGACACACAGAGAGATACGCACACATCACTTTCTCTCCCTGGGGAGCTCCCTTACATATGGTATTTCAACGACTGTAAATATGAAGTTTAATGCTAGGCAAAAAGCTGTGCTGATAATGATGCCAGTAAACACTACGGCTTCTTAAAAGCATAAGTGTTTTTTCAAATGATAAATGATAAGCAGCTATGGACGTGCAGAGGGAAGGTACTTAAAAGCAGGTTGTACTGATAGAAAATTAAAGCGTGAGCATACATGGGAAATGATGTGCATTAGTTTGGGTTTAATTCTTTTGGAAGAAGGAGATGCTGATAAAGAAAGCACTGAAATCCAAAACTGAGACAAACAACAGCATACAGCTGAATAATAGCACAAAGGATTAGAAAGAACATGTTGATCATGGTAATTAATGAGATCATAACCATGATGGCAATGTCTTTGATTACTGGTTTTTTTCTGATGTGACTCTGAAGCGATGTGCCAGGTTTTGACCTCAAAAATCTCCTTCTTCCCTAAAATAGAGAGGAGAGGGGCTGTAATATTGCATCACTGTAGCTAATTACTTGGTTGCTAGGCTGCCTGGAGTGCAGGATGTGCTCCCAAAGAGGTGGCAAGGTCTGTGGTACTCTGTATTAGCACTGCATACGTCTGTATGGAGTTTGATGAAAATCTTAATTTTACAATAAGGGTACTTTCAGGCTGGCTGAAGGAATTTGTGCAGAGGCCAGTGTATGAGCTGACTGGCGTATAGCCATAAGCAAAGAGAGAAATGAAAGCAGAACAACTATGGATCTTTTTAAATCAAAGCATTGCAATGCTCTCTTTAAAAATCACGTTCTTCAAAGCCTGTCCTGGTGTGCACTTGAAAAACAGTACAAGAGACTCCCATGATTAGTGAAACAGTTTGGGTTTGTATAAAACAAACTGCTAGTAACAGTAATACATTTTTGTCTTGACCAAAGCACAGAAGCTGGGGCTCTGTGTGCCAGGGTGTGTGTATACAATAGCTGAATTCAACCAAGATAAAGAAGAGGAGCAGTTTTGAAAAGGAAGATAGCAAGAGTAGAATCTCATGATGGTTTAGCTGATGCCTTTTGTGTTTTGATTCCTTTTGGCATTTATCACAAACCAAACCTAGCAATTACCTATTCCTGGTTTGCTCTTTTTGTCTGTTATCTCACAGGGACTGTCAATATAGCCTTTTGAAATACTACAGTGCAGAAAATCATTTTTCTACTATTTCAGCTTGCTTTTTGTTTTTATGTAATTGGCCTTTATAAGAAGTGCAAAACATTTCCATAACAACAGTCCAATGCATCTCTTGAATTCCAAGCACCAGGGCAGATCTCTTTCCATCTCCAAAGGAAATAATTAATGAAGGGTTGTTTTGTTTATATATACAATATGCAGTAATTAGCAGCTTTCCATATAGTTAAAACCTGAGAATCTGGGCATTTGAAACCAAGGAGGGCACTGGAGATGTGTTAATCTTCAGGCGGTACTGCTTGAACATACCATGAGATAGTGCATGATCTGTTATGTACTCACATTACTAGGAGGCTGGTCTAAAACTTAACAGATACGTGTAGTTTACAGTTTACAAGGAAAGGCATTTGCCTGTTCACAGCATAATCTGTATTGGTACTCTCTGCTTCTTGGCAAGCTGGAGCAATAAACTGTAGCAAGAAATGTATATCCAAAATTGGAGTTGAGCCCAGGATCGTTTATCTGTAGGCCGAAGAACAGGGCAGGCAATGGCTTTTGAGATGTGGAGACTTCTGTCTAATGCTGCTGCTTTGAGTGTCCTTAACACTCATCCAGACAGGATGCAAGCCTGTCCCCTCTGCTGTGAGAGTAGAAAGTTCACTTCCTTCTGCACAGGGGTGAATGGTCCCTCATGGCTTTTATTGACTCTGGGATTTGATGCTGTCCTTATGGAACTGCGAGGGACTTTCTGGTGGTAATCCAGCGTTGAAGGCAGCAATGCCTAGCAGTTTCCCCTAGAAAATTATTTAATTTCACATGGAAATCTGTCTCCTGGGTTCTTCTAGAAACTAGTTCCGCATTTCACATTCCCCAGTGCTTATAAATCTGGAAGGTTTCTCCAGACTCTGTTTGCTCGCTGCCATTCTGAGTTCTTTTGCTCTTGTTCCAATGTCATCTTACTTTAAAAGCTCTTTTTTTCTCTTCTGGTGAAGAATTAGATGTCCCTTTCCTTCACTGTGATTACTGAAAGTAATCTTACTCCCTCCCAGCTGTGCCCCAACGGTTTTCAAATGCTTGAAATCAGGTGTGATTTTTCTACATAAAACACAACTAAGAGTCAGTGCAATAAGAGACAAGAAAAAAAGTGTTGAACAGTGCAGTGGAAGAAAGGATAGATGGTACCATTATGATCTGTTTGATTAGTTCTTCTGTTCTTGGCAGGAAGGTTTTCAAGTTGGCCAGACTTCTAAGTGGATTCCTCTTTTCTGTCCTCTCTCTCCTCTACCCTTTCTGTCCTGTCACACTGCGTATCGTGGACCAGAACTGCATTTCGGTAGCATCAACTAAATACTGATGGTACACTAAGATTAATGCTTTCATTTGGATCAGAGTGCAGGTTTTGTACCATGGAATGGTCTCATTGTTTATGAGCTGTGATGTTTTAAGAGGAAATTAAGGTGGAATATATGCTGGAGTGCAGCACTTCATCCACAAATGGACATCCAGACAGGAAGCTGGACTAGAAATAGTCTGCAAATAAAAACAAGCACAGTGCAATCTGGAAGTGAGGTCCTCAGCACCAACTGTTCCACGCTACAGGTCCACCCCTATGGTTCAAATAAATTACTTGCTACTGCAGATGTAGTCTCAGCCTTCTGCCCCTGTTTGTCTGTCTGAGGGGATGATATAGGTAGATCATACCTGCATGAAGCTTTCCTCTGCCCTTATAGTATCTTTGCATTCATCTGTATCCCTCTTCTACAGAGTGTTAATCCTACCTGCAGACAGACAAAACCATCCAGAGGAGAGCAAACTGACCGTTCCTCCCGTGTATGAATGCAGTCTCTCAGAAGAATGTCACTGGTAATGAAGATTAGGAACCAACAATGCATTCACCTCCTTGAAACAGATTCCTTTGGATGGTATCCCTTGGTTACCTACTGACTCATAAATACCAATCTGGGGATAAAGAAGACTATTGTGCTAGTAGAACCTACACTGAGGTAGGTAGATTAATATTTAAAAGCTTGAGTTAATATGGCAGATTTAAACCTTACATTTGCATATATTGACTTTAATGTCGTTGGTGCTGTAAGCCTCAAGATTTGTCTTTAAATCTTGCTCATTAGCTTAAAAATGCTATCTTTTGACAGGAAGAATCACATACAAACTGGTTATATGCCTTCTAGTCAGGTGCATTTACCAGAGCTTGGAGGAGGAACAGGTAGCCTTTTCGATGGCGGTTCATCTCGTTCAAGGTGAGCTTTGGTTGCAGTCCCTGCATGGGGAGAGGTGAAGAACAGGGCTTATGTGACTGTGGTGCTTAGGACCTGATTCTGCACTTACTGTACTTGAGGTGCTCTGACTTGAGAAAGAAGGGCTACATTTTGAAGGAATATTTGAAAGACTGAATACTTGTATTAGCAGCTGATTAATTAGTCTAATACAAGCCATGGCCTGTGCCTCTAGCCCAGCAAGTGTATAACAGCAGAGTTTAAAGGGAGATTTAAGATCCTGTGTGGGCAGGAGTTGAAGTTCCTGTAGCAGTAATGGCAGAATTGTTCCTGGTGTTAATACAACACTGAAGACAAGCCTGAAGCAAGAATGGTTTATATAATCTAGCTTCATCGTGGAATGACCACCGCTTCCAATGAAAATGAATCCCAAGTACAGTACTTTGTTGGTTGACTACAAAATTATATTATGCTTAATCAGTCCTTCTTTCTTCCAGTTTATTAAGTTTATGGACTTGGTTATGAGAGGGGAATGAGTGATAATGGAGAATATGAGCAAGGAAGGTGTATACTTCCATGTATACCCCTCTTCATGTAACTTCTGCAAACGTGATTCATCCTTGCATACAGAGGATATAAGCTGGATGACTGTGTGGCTCTATAAAATATCATCTTAGTTACAATCATTTCCCAAGGTAACATCATAGTTAATTTTTAGACTCTTACACAGCTCTGTTCTTGGACAGAGTGTGTTGTGTTTGGCACACTAAATCTCTGCAGATTTTATTTCATTGTTAATGACACTTTGTATAGAAAGAGGAGATACTCTCACTTTCTTGTCATGTTCACTGCAGGGGCTTGTAACAAAGACTGAGATTTGAATTTCTAAAAGCTCTCCTCAAAGTGGGCTTAAAGAATAACGGATCCAACACACAGAGAGTCTGATCAGTAATTCCTAAGAAACTGTTTCTTTCCACTGCTTGATCGAAAGCTTAGGTATGGAGTCTGTGGTATCCTGCCCTGGGGGCTTGATGTGAATATGAATGCACTGACTGCCATAGGGACAGTATTTTTCTTGCTTGATTGATGTGCTTACCCCTCCCTGAGCACTGGTTTGCGTGCCTTGTGGACACCCAGAGCCTGCAGGATGAGCCCCATAGGAAGGCAGTGCTGGCTGGCACTCACCTCTGACAGCTCCGGAGCATGGGAGCACCAGTACTCACTGCTGAGGGGAAGGCAAGGGGAACAGGGCACTGATGTCCCATCTCTAAGCCAGCCCATAGGAGTGCAGAGAGACCTGCACAGCACCCGCTATCCTGGCCCTCTCCTGTCCTGGGGATGAGGAGGCATTTGGAAAAATAAATGTTTCTCCAGTCACCTGTGCCTGGTCCTTATCCAGTTGGGAATGGCTTCACGGGAGCTGCATGGGGTTGTTAAAGCAGAGACTGGCATGCTTTCCCCACGATACAGTTCTGGGTTCAGCTAACTCTTTCTTGTACACTTTTTAGTGCAGACATTATTAATTTGGAGACAATTCTTTCATGAAATGTTTCTTCTCTTTCTGACAGAAGACTCGTTTTTAGCTACTATAATCCTGCCAGATACTGGCAGTTCAAAGGACAGCTTATTTTCTTGCCTTCAGAACAGGCCGATGGATATAACAGCTAGGAACTCCCTGAGAAAAGCAGGACAGAGCTGGGGGGGCTAGGGGTGCAGGAGAACGCCAAGTGACACGCTGAAAGTGATTTCTCCGACAGATCCTAGCTGTCCATGGGCACTGGGCTATGTCTGAACTGTGGCTGCAGACTTGGCGTGGGACATGTCCCCTTGTTTCTTTCACCCAACCACCCCAGCTTTGATACTCAGCAGTTTATAAATGCCTTCTCATAAAGACCTACCTGTAACTTCTTTCCCCTGTTTACATACACTAATGATGACAGCAGAATTGTGAATATTAAACTAACTATTAATTGTGAGAGGGAATTAAATATAGGCTAGCTGGGCTTTAGTTCCCCAAAAGTCCTTTTATATGTTCATCTATTTCACCACTTACTGGATGTGATCTTTTTGATCCTAAGCTATGTTCTTTCTTGGAGTCCATCCTACTGCAGACGTTGTAGAAAGCTTTGCTTTGTGACAAATATCCTTCCTTTTAGTCAAAGTAAATACAAATGGACAACTGTTACTCACCCACCACTTCAGCAGTGTTACTTGGTGACCCTACATGTGTGGGCCACTCTTATGCTATTAGCTGAAAAAAGCTTAGGCCTCCTTTAAAAGCAGATCACTAAACTAATGGTTCTGCCATCCAGAGGGAAACTTTCCTTGTGTCCCCTGTGTGTTACTGTTGTTAAGTTCACAGATAAAACCCAGGATTTTCAGAAATGGTGAGTGCTTTCTGGATGACGCGGGTTGCATTTAGGATGACATTTTAAAAGGACCTAATTCTGTGTTTGGCAGCACTTTTTGGAGAATTAGACTGTCCCCAGGTAGCTCAGGCTGAACAGGGAAACCAGAAGAACCCAATTTCCTATAGGTTTCTCAGAATGACATCCAAATTTCGCCTGTGTAAAGCTTTCCTCTCTCCCTTGTCCTTACCCAGTGACTTCTGAGCTGTGAAAGAGAGGTCTGTATTTTTGCAGTCTTTTAGTTACTTGTTTTCAGCTGGATGGTATTTGCTTGGACCCAGTGCCTTGAATTTGACTTAGGGTTTATTTTCACTTTCAATGTTTTGTAAATAAATCCATGCATTTATTTTTAGCATAGCTATTTTAAGGAGGTTTATCACATGCTGCACAAAGGGACATGTGGCCCCACTGTGCAAGTCATCTTGCAAAGAGGTAATAGCAAATGCATTTATAGCAGCGGAATTCATGGGGGACCCTGTGGGGAAGCAGAAATCATCCGTATGAACCATCTGGAGCGAGTCCCTGGCTGTGAGTGACAAGTGCTGGATGCAGCAGTGGTTCCAATGTGCTGCCAGGGAAGCTGCTCGCTGGGGATGGGGCATCATGGGGGGCTCCAGCCTGGAGCATCAGGCACCTCCATGGGGATGGCTGAGGCCAAATACTGGGACATCAGCCCATGGACGTCAGCCATGGGCTTGAAGGGCAGGAACACAAAAGTATGTTCATACCCTCAAGGCCCTGGCAGCATTTCTAATGTTAGCAAGACTCACAGAGCCATCAATAGGTTGGGATTTGTGGATGTTTGTGGGTAACATGCTGGCAGTGAATGAGGTTGAAATTTGCTAAAGAAGTTGGCCACTATTAATAACTTACCTTGATCAAATTAATGCATATCAGGGTAAGAGCATATGGTAATCTCTCCTTGGAGACCATTCTTCTAGGGGATAGATGCATGCAGCCATAGCCTCTGTGTGTGTGTGTGTGTGTGTGTGTGTGTGTGTGTGTGACAGGACAAGACGAAATAATAGTGGTGAGCTGCTTATATGTGGTTATACTGTATTTCATTGCTTAAATGAATAAGCCCTTACTTCTGTTTTGAATTTGGCACATTGGTGGTATTACAAGTGCCTTGTAATGCTGCCTTTCTGAGTCTTTCTTCCAAGGATTATCAGGCTGTATTGCTTGCTCCCAGATGTTGCTTTTTGCTGTACATTACTAAGCTGCTGTACTGCTTCACCCTAGAAACTGCTGCTCATCAGTCTCTGATAGAAGTGTCCCTGCCATGATTTTATACCCACCGGATGTACATTCATTTCTCTGAGCCTTGTGGTCCAAAAAGTGGCACAGCACAACCCAAAAGGATGCTCAGAATTGTCTGTAAGTGAATTAGCTGATTTAAACCAACACAGTCTTCTCAGCATTGAAAGACTTCAGACTGATCTTTTGCAGCTCATGTATTTTTCAGCTGGAGCCAGAACATGAGCAGGCTTATGCGGCTCTAACTTCACTGTGTATTATGATTCAATCTAGCCAGAGAGTCACATTTTAGTTGAGGGATGTTAGTTATTTGTGGTTTATTGCTTTGTGTTTATTCCTTTTCTTCACTGGTTTCCAGCCAGGCATGGAAGAAGAATTGCTCAAACTTCAGAACAGTTTGCATTATGTTTCCTCCAGCAGAAACACTATTTCTGGCCAGTATTGTACATACATTCACGTACCATATTCTTTTTTGCCCCATTTTGCTGCCTTAAGAGGCACAGATACATTTGAAGGGATATCCAAATGTTTTGAGGCATAGCTGAATTCCAGCCCTGACTTTCTGGAAGTTCACAGTAATGAAATAAAGCCATAGGTGTGCCTGAGCAAGCATGACATTTAGGTTGACCTGGTTTCTCTGCCTGTATCAGTAAGCACAGTGGACCAGTAGGAGTGGATCTGTAGAGCAAAACAGCTGGCACTGAAGACCTCACATCCAAGATGCACACATTTCAGGGTGGATTGGTCCAGTCTGGTCGTGTGGAGTCCATGTCTGTCAGTAACTGCTGTGCCACAGGGGCAGTTGTGGAAAGCTTCTTCCAGAAGGTTTCATTTGAAAGACTTCCAGTTTGTGCTCTGCAAGAGTGAGATACCAAAACATGGTAAGTGGGGGCAATTGGGAGGTTCACTTCAAAAGGGTGCTCTTGACCTGAACTAAAAGGCCAACATAGGCTCACCTGTAGTCTTTCTCAGTCTGTTCTGGATGTCTAGTTTAGGAAGCTGCTCTACAAATCTGAAAGCTCTACAGAGCTCATGTATTTCTTATCACAGTGCTGGCAAAGGTAATATATTTCCTGAGCTAAACGTCCAGTTATGGCTCAAGTAGTTGATTTAACCAGTGATAAAATTCATTGTGTGTGTTGGGGTTTTTAAAAAGGACCATTTGCTGCAGTGGAGCAGCCCACACAGACTGGTTGCTTGAAAGCCAAATTACTGTTTTTATTAAAGTATCATTAAGGGCATGTAAAAACTGAAGGAATTTCTTAAGACACATAGGGAGGAGAATCTGCATTTAATGAAATTTGCCAGAGGAAGAAAACTCTGGCTTATGTTTTCTGTGGCGCTGTTTCTGCAATGCAATTGCCAAGGGGGTCTCATGGAACTCTGATCCAGAAGCAAATGGATCAGCTTTAATTGTGTTTCCTGTGGAGCAGAAGCACAAGCTCAAACACCAGCCTTTCTAGACTGATGCTTTCATCTGCTTTATACTGTGGGGTGTTTTTCCCTAGCTGAAGGTGAATAGATGTGAAGGACAGACTTTCAAATGTGTAAGAGCTGAGGGAGGTGAATGGGATGCAGGAGTGAGTGAATGTATTTGTGCTGAGCTTGCTGGAGTTTTGTGCATGGTTACAGAAGTTGTGTTCATTGTGTGTTGTGGTCTGGGTGGTTGGAGGAAGCTGAAGGCCCCGTTCGTGATTCAGAACATTGAATTGCTTCCCTATTGGAAGTTCAGCAGGGTTTTGCTAATGATATCTGTAAAGCCAGGATCTCATGAAGAAAATTTAGATGGCTCTGACACTCTATGGTGACTTGAAAAAGATAAAGTTAGCTAGGAAAAAAAGCAAGTGAGATAATCCATCTAGTTTCAGAGATAGCTTTTCAACAAAGAGCAGGAGCTTGGGTCATGGGACAAGATGCTTTAAGACCTTGTCTGGACAATTGTGTAAACTTCCAAGTCTTCCCTCTTGAAAGTCAGACTAGGACAGTCCCAGAGGGGTGATGAGGGGACCAGGAAGCCTGATGTCCATGTGGAGGACTTTAAAAGAGCGTGGTTTGGTTGGCCAACTGAAATAAAAACTTGACGGAACGTGACGGCTGTAAATACTCAAGAGCACCAACTTCCCAGTCAGAAGGAAACGAAAAGTGAAGTCACAAAAGTGGCACATGAACAAATAGATATTAAAAAGCTATGGATAAACTTTAACTGCAAATTGGATTCCCAGCCATCAGAAGTGTGAGGTTCCAGACTGGCTTTCTGACAGCAGTGGGGGTAAAACCAAACATGTCTAAGAGCTGGATGATATTTGTGAAGGGAAGAGTATGACATTGTACCTGCAAGAGGAGAGGATAGGATACAATACAGGATGTCCCTTCAATTTCTATGTTCTGATACAGTGCTGTTGGAACACAATAGGAAAGCAAAGGGAAAATTCAACTTGTGTGAAAGCAGATATTTTTATAAAAAAGCAAATAAATCTGGTTTCTCCCTTAGGATCACATTGTAAATGTCAAATACCATCAAAGTAAAGGCAGTGTTCTATTCTTTACTGATAGAAGTGCATTATCCGAAACAGAGGTCAAATGATAACTATGTTCTTGCCTGTGCATTAGGTTTGGATGTATTGCACCCATTTGCGTTTGCCTGGAGTTTTGCTTGAGACACGTACATGCTGTAGCGATGCTACACGTGCCTGTAAACAGGAAAGCTAACTATTACAGCAGTACAAATGAGGCAATGGAGCATGACTGTTGGGAGTGCAAATGGTGAACAGGTAGATAACAGACTAACAACTGAGATTTAGTAGCCTGTGAGAAACCCAAGAGCTCCACGTGAGCTGCCTGCAGTATTGTGCACTGGGGATGTGAAGGCTGGGAATGGCCAAATGTAGCAGTCAAAGGCACATGGTTTAAGTTGAACTCATGCCACTGGTAATGACAGAGGCTTGACTGTGTGTTTAATGAAACGGAGCATTTTAACTAATGGGAAAGTACAGGATGCAGTGTTTGAAGATTTGGTTACATATGTGCAGACAGGAGCTATGATCTGGTTCCTGTTTTGGGTAGCTACAACTGGAACCTCCTAGATGCTGTTGATCTAGCAAACATGCTAGGTGATATCCAGGCAAGGTCTTACAGGTGAAAATGGTCTTGAGGGAAGCCTTTGGTTAAAGGGGACTGAGAATGTAGGATTTCTTGTCAGTGAGAGATAGTCTACTAATTGTGGCTGGTGGGTAAGCACTTGTAGAACAGTCCTCGTTGTGCAGCTTCTGTGGCTCCAAGGACTCCTGTGCATTAAGAGACATGGTGGAAAAGACATATACATGAGAAAGGAGAACTTAATACACATTTAGTTTAATATGAGTAGATTACTGTGAAAGATGGCTTTCCTTGCCCCTCCAAGATCTCTGCAGTGTCTTGCACTGTTAGTATCTTAAGGGAAGAGTAGCTCAAAACACATGTACAGTGCAGAGAAGGTTGTACAATACTAATACTTACTGGAGAGGTCTTTCCATGATCAGTACCATGGAAAGAGTTCAAAACCTACTATTTTAATCAGGATAACAGACTTCACCTCTGACACTAGAGGAAATACAGTCTAGTGTGTTATATTGCTCACAGGTAAGATTTCGATGATTCAAGCACAACACAAACCAACTCAGTAAACCTGCTAACGAAAGCACTCCTTTGATTAAAATTGCTCAGTAAAGTGGGAATGTGGAAATTTTAATGGACATTAGGGCTTGCAAGAAGCAAACAAAAAGATGCAAAGCTTTTGTGCAGTAGTGGTTTCAGATGAGTATAGTGCAGGACAGCAACAGGTACAAGTTTGAATGTGGTGGCATTGTCCCAGTAGGGCCAATGCAGCTGCTGGACTTTGACAATGTTAGTGTTGTACTGCAGTGGTCTTGCGCCTGGGATCGTTCCCTGATTCAGAAGTCTCCTGAGGGATTGTATTCCCATAAGGATGCTGGAGGAGCCAGAGAACAGCTAGTCCTCAGCAGGGCAAAAGTGGAGTGTTCTCTCCTTTCCATCCTGTGTGTTTGCAGGACCCCAGGTCCCTTTGAGGAACTGCTGTGCTGCAGACCTATAGACACCTCTGTGAGCAGGCTGTTGGAGTGAGTCTGGGCTGTCCTTGAGGAAGGTGAAAATGAGGGTTGTTCAGGCAGCAAACCTGGATTTATACTACCAGCATAGCAGGTGGGATGCTGCATGGCTTAGTAAGATATGAGTTTGGAGGGCACTGGGCAAGCTGCCTGCATGGTTCCCGTGTGCCTGGGGAGAAGGCTGTTGCTCACCTGAGACAAACTTCATAAGGCTGCTAAAATTAAAGACCAACCCTTCATCCAGGGCTGAATGAGTCATGGCATTAGAAGTTGTTACCAGATGCTCCTAAGCTTATTATCCAGCAAAGGGTTAAAGCAGAAAATCAGTGGGAAAGCAGGCTTTTGTTTGAACCATGGCAGGTCTTCCAAAACCAAACCAGAAAGAACCCCTCAGACTCATTAAAAAAACCCTCAAAGCTATTTTATACTTGAAAGTGGTTTTTAGTGGGGATTTTGTTGGTTTTGGGTTTGCCTTTTCTTAAAATATCTAGTAAAGAGTGCTTTATAAATCTATGCTAGGAGTGACAAAGGGAATGGAGGGTGATGCAGAAAGGCACATAGCCACTCTTTGCCATTTGGAGGGCTGGTTTTTCACTCAATCCACTTCCCTGGCCATGAAAGGGAAGAAGAAATCTTGTGTACAGCACTGGATTTGAAGTAGAAGGACCATGCACAGATCAAGACCACAGTGCAGCATCTCAGTGCTCTTACTGTTATCTTGCAAAAAGCCACATTGCTCTCCTTAATTCAGCTCTGTGAAAAATGCAAGCAGACATCTCTCTAGTTAATCCATAAAACGATACTTGCAATGTATGTTACAGCAACAGTTGAGCTACAGTCAGGGAGGGAATGGAAAAAAACATTCCCCTGGAATGTTCTTTGAGATACGACAGTGATAAAGTAAAGAAACCAATTCAATGGTTAAGTGAGGGAACCGGAGCAGCAGTCTGCCTCACTCAAGTGCATCAGCCTGAGAAGTCTGCTGCATTAGTCTTTCTTTCAAATCCTAAGCAACTCCTTCTTTAAACAAATTCTCAGTTAAATCCATATCTAAGAAGACTACTGCAGCACAAGCTTTGTATTTCATGGTCACTTCTTTGTATCTCATAGTCACTACTACAAAAAGTGCAGCAAATGACCTCCTCTGTCCTCTCCTAGATTTGGTCACTCTGGTCACTGGTTTACAAATCAGCATCCTGCAAAACAATTGACCCTATACTATTAGGACTTGATACTTTGACTAAATGCTGAAATTACTGAACCTTGAGATGAGTAACAACAGTGACAACAGTCATTACCATCAACTAAAATAAAGGGAAGACAAATAATCACTAATTGAGCATTTTGCCTCAAGACAAGAAAGAATAAATGTGTTGTTGCAGGACAGAAAGTTCTCTTGGCACTAAAAATGATGCATTTAAAATAAGAGGGAGTTTTTTTCCTTTAATTATTCGAAGTTCAAATTAGTGCAATCTCTCTGATAATTCTTAAGGCATGATATGTATGTCTCCTTAAAAAAACAATTGTGAAACACCACACTCTACTGTATACAGTGTATATACACTACTGGCTACAGTAGTCTCCTATTTTCCCTTCTGTCTTTGTGCATCTTTGGCTGGGCAGAAGCAACCATGTATAATAGCTTGTTCATGCATTTTGATGGTTGTACCATGCATTTTGGTGGCTTCTGTGTGTGCATGCCTGTATGTATATATTGGGTGGTATTCCCACCCAATGGAAAATGATTCCAGGAGAAAAAAGCATTCTCCTTTGTGAGTCCTCTGCAGTGACACCAGTGTTTTCTTCAGATGATGTTCATGAAGTTTAAGGATGTTGATGTCTTGGACACAACCAACACTTTGACACATGCAAATTGCCAGTAAAGAGGAATTTGAAAGATAGACATTTGGTTACATAGGGGTTTTTGGGTTACTTTTTAAGAAAAGAAGGCTAAAAGCCCTCTTAGTTTGTCCTACCAAATGACAGTCAAATTGAAGCATGTTTAAAAGACTCTCTGGGCCTGTGATTTCTGCCACTTTATGGAATACCTGACTGCCACATAAAACGTCCTGAAGTACATATCCTGAAGCAAAAATGAGCATAGAATACTACTGAAGGAATTATGATAGTGCTGAATCCTGCTAAGAGAACAACAAAGACTCCAATGTGAATAGTGCTACAGGGAGCTTTGTGGTATTTTACTAAAAGGTCAGCTGTAACCATTCAGTTCTTTCTTTTCCTGAAGCTTTGTAAATGTTATCGAAAAATGATGAAGAGCAAACACTGTCTGAACATATGCATTTCATTATATGTGCATAGTGGTCACAGATAGTAGTCCTACTCTCAAATTTGGGCAATGGTAGCATAAAATTGTGTCTAACACACATATAAATGAAGAGAGAGATACTTTGCTGAGAAAACAAAAATAATGACATCCAGAATCAATGTTAAACATACTTGACCTTGAATGTACAGATGAAGAACTGGAATTTCTTTCATGGAACTCTACAGAGATCTGGACGGAGGAATGCTTTGAGGAAGTATCTGACCAATGCATTGCAGCTGGACCAAGTCTCGATAAACAAGAAATCACACTATCTCTCTGGGCCATCACTGTAATAACATGACTTGTCTGTATCATCTAGCAAAAATACTTCTGTCTGGTCCAGGTATGTAAGAACATGTTGCTGGCATCTACTGTTGTTTCTGAGGTCTCACACAACTGAGTAAACAAAAATATCTGTTGTATAAGACTACTTAATTCATCTATGAATTTCTCAAACACTTTTTTTAGTTGCAGAAGTCTTTAACTTGTGAAATCTGAACATAGTCAAAAGGCCTCTGGTGTTTCCATTTTTGGTTCCATCTTTCTCTGTTGGTGGGTGGAATAGGGATTGAACCTGAATCCATTAAATATGAATGAAGTAAGGCCTGAATTGAACCTAAATAAATAATGATTGAACTCTTTTCTCATTTCTGAGAGGCTAAGCCATATTTTATAACCTCAGCCTCTGGGATATGCTGGCTCAAGACATCCTGACAGCTATCACTCTCCAGTGGAAACTGTATGCATCATTGACTTCAGCAGAAGTAAGATGTCTTCTTCAGTCTGCACATAGGTAGAGCCACCATACACGGCCCTCAGAGCACTCAGCAAGCCTTGCATAACTTTCACAAAGGCCTTGCCCTGTCAGGGTGCATAAACATGTCTTTGCATTTTCACTGAAATCAATGGGACTCCATGTCTTTTGAGATTCCATACATGTAAGTTCTTTGCTCAGTCGTATCCAAAACCCCTGTGTATGAAAGGGATTTGGTTTTCCATTTTTATTCTTTTAAATCTGGGCTTGCTTATGGCCCTTAGGTTGGAAAACAGCAGAGCTCTGCAGTCCAGGAGGACATCCTGTCCTCTTCCCTCCAACTTCATTGTACACTGAGGAGCATAGAGACATTTTCCCTCTGAATACCTGAGACAAGTGACACAAAATCTCACAGCCCTGGATCATGTAAGCACAGCTTGTTTGGTAGATGGTGGAAGGAGAGGAAAGGATACTCTTGGAAGGCCTATCTCCTGGTTCTTCCAGCTGATTAGGAAGCAACATATTGAAACACTGGACTGAGAGTAGTAGCTGTTAACTTAGTGTTAAAGAAACGATGACAGACCACTTAGAGTTAAAGAAATGGTGACAGACCAGCAAGCATTTTCGTCACACTCTTTTGCCCATTGTAGGGTGGGAAATAGAGGAAAGAAATGGAGGTAAATAGTAGGCAAGAAGGGAAAGAAATAGAGGAAAATAGTAGAGATAAAGCAGTATTCCATTGCAGAAACATGACGAAAAGGTTACGTTTGCATCTCAGCAACTTATGTCAAGATTGCTGCCTCACTGCAAGGGTGCTGTTGACTTATGGCAGTATTTGACTATTGCCCTGAATTCATGTTACTTGGCAATGGTAACACACATTAAGCAGAAATACAGTGCACCTCCTGGCTGGTCCAGCCTGCATCCCTTCAGTCATGCAAACCAACACATGAGGCAGAGGTCAGGTCTGTGGCCTCTACCAAATTCCTTGGAAAATTTAAGTGCAGCTGCTTCTCACAGAATTAAAGGTTATTTGAACTATATTTCTTTTCCAAAAACACTTGTTATAACATGGGGAGTGCCCTTGCTTGTCTTTCAGAGCATTCAGATGCTTAGCACATCTTGTTTTGTTATGCCTCTCTGCAGGGCACAAAGCACTGTGTTACACAAACTCTGTCAGGATGGAGCTGGCATTTGATGTGCTTCTGATGCCTTCTTGGAATTTGTCCTTTACGTGGCAGGTGGGGACTCAAAAGTTTCTCTTGGTGTTAAGGGACACTTGTGTATGTCAAAAGAAAGTCACAGAAAAAGAAAAACAAAGAACAGTAACCAGGAATCTTTACCAGGTTTTCAAAGGGTTTTTCAATGAACTTTCCCATTTTTGTTTCAGACCAATTTGCTTAGGTTATATCTTTTTAAATTCACTGCCTAACGAAGCAAACAACGAGCAAGCTAAGTCCTAAAAGACCCACGAGCACATTTGCAGCTTTACAGGGACTGCTCAGAGCAAAAAGGAGAAAAGGAGCTCCCTATGTCTCTAGATGACTCTCCAGGTAATCCCTCCACCATCCCTCTACCTATGGTGGATTGACCTAGGCTGGCTGCCAGTCGTCCACTAGGCTGCTCATTTATTCCCCATCCTCAGCAGAACAGGAGGAGAAAATACAATGAAAAAGCTCATGGACCGAGATAAGGACAAGGAGATCACTTATCAGTCACTCTCACAGGTAAAACAGACTCGACTGGGTGAAGAGCAGTTTGATTTATTGCCAATTAATAACAGAGGAGGATAGGGAGAGAGAAACCACAACCACCTCCTCCCACTCCCCGTCCCATTCTTCCCAGGGTCAACTTCACTCCTGGTTCTTCCACCTCCCACCCTGCTCCCCAGGTGGCACATGGGAATGGGGAATGGGGTTATGGTCAGTTGATTACCCTCCTTTCTGCTGCTTCTGCCTCCTTACACATTTCTCCTGCTCCAGCATGGGATCTGCCTACAGGTCTTTCATGACCTGCTCCAACATGGGTCCTTCCCATGGGCTGCAGTTCATGAACTGTTCCAGAATGAGTGCTTTCCACAGGGTCTAGATCTTTGGGAATGGGCTGCTCCAGCATGGTGGGTCCTTCATGGACTGCAAGTCCTGTCATAGTACTCTCTGAGCAGAGTATTTAGGAACAGCCCTGGGAAAGCTGTTGGAATGATGTGCCCTTCTGTCTCTCTGCCATAGGTGGGAACGTGCTGCCTGAAAGGACAAATGAGTTACATCTGTCACTTCACATCAGTTCAGTGTAGCTTCTGGGGCTGTATTAAAAGCACTTCTCCTTGAACAAAAGAGGAGATAAACTTCAGGAACTTTAAGTGGTGACAGTTTCAGCAGCTGAGGGTGGACAGAGGAAATAAATACCCAAATAGCTTCCATGAGAGGAAGAGAAGGGGTACTCTGTTTCTCAAGCAATCCTCGTTTGAAAACATTTGCAAACTATTTAGTAGACTTGTGAGCTGGAAGAGAACTGCAGTTGAGATGTAGCAAGGAATGCAGAGTGTTAACATTTCTCTCCCTTGTGCCATTGCATTAACATATAAATAAACCACTGTTAACTGATTAGCTTATATCAGTGAATTTGGAGGAAGCGGCAAAGGGGAGAATAATGGCAAAACATTTATTCTCTATTTGGTTTACGAAATGAGAAAGCTATGTAGCAGTTTAATAAAACATTATTTCAGTTATAATGAACTAAGCTAAATCTGCATGTCAATGCAGTGCAACTTGGGAATGCTCTGCATACACCTAAAATATTTCATGAGAAGATCAACTTTTAAGCAGCTAAAGTCTAAAGCTCTACACTTACACCGAGCCAAAGTCACAGCGCCAAGACCACCCAGGTGAAGTTTTCTGAATGTCATTCCTGTTACTCATTGCTTAAAAATCATTGCCTTTCATTAGAAGCAGGACTGAGCATAGCACTTGATAAATCAGAACTCTTGTGATTCAGTCTGAGGGACTGGACCCTCAGAAGTTCCTCAGTTTTGCTTGGTTTACCCCAAGGCGAGTTGGGTATGTCAGGATAACTCAGAAAATGGACTTAAAAAAATAATATAACAAAGAATAACTATTTGCAGTTAACTTTTGGGTGCTTGATTTCATGAAGATGCATAATAAATAAATAGGAATAGAACAATTGCTGTGAAACACTAGTAAAAAACCAAACCAAACCAAACCAAAACCAAACATGATTTTCCCACTCTGTGTGAATCAGGAATATAGTGAGAAAGAGAAAAGAATGGGAAAATAAAATGCCTCCAAAAGTAATGTAACAATAAAAACCTGCAAGTAAAAGGTGCTTCTTGAATATGTTTTTAACCCAACACAGCTGGTGGAACAAGTCTTTGTTTGGAAAACTACTGAAAATATAATGTGGTCAGCCAGAATCCATGTGGGTATTTTTTGTTTCTTTGCTGAAGGAGGGTATTACTCTGCCTTAAAATTGCTTTACAGTTCTAAGCTTCTGAAGAAACACATTAAAAGGAACTGGTCAGGAAGATAACTGAAAAGATGGTGATTCATGATGTTAGATTTAGATTAAATTTTAAAGTAATGATGAGGTGACTTTGAAATTAATGGCAGAAATGCAGTTCTATTTTTAAAATACAGTGCATTTTTCTGTCAATACAGTTTTCATTGTGCTTTTTCTTACTTTCTCTGACTTCAGAAAGGAAAGGAGAATAAAATAGGGAAATGGAAGCTGGATAACAGTCAGTACATCTTGTTCTTTGGGAAGGGTACTTGTGAAAAGTTATACACTGGCTACAAATATAGGCAGAGAAGAATTGCCAGGAATGTGCAAAAATCTATTGCAAAATAAAAACAATTTTAAGAAATGCTATAAAAATGCCCAAAGTTCCTTTTTTTAGTTGCTGGTATGTGATACTTTGTAATTGGATGATTTCTTATTATGAGGCAAATGCTCACCAGCAGACAACAATACAATATACTGGTGATGTTACTGCACTGTTGCTGTGTTTCAGTGCAAATGAAAAGCCTTTGATGAAGAGCTCTGCAGCTTACACAGCTTAAGTGTGTTCTGTGGAAACCAAAATGCTACCAGAGTTGCCTCTCTCCAGTCAAAAACCTACTTGTACTGCTCTTGTAAACCTTCTTTGGCCACTAGCAGCTGTATATGGATGATGTTATGGCAGGGCAAGGGTTTAGAAGTTGGGATTTTCTGATGTCCATGCCAAGATGCTTTGGTGTGGGATGTGCCTACACTATGGATAATGGATGCCGATGCAGCAGTATATAAGAGTCTTTAAGGAGCTCCAGAGCAGAGTATGTGAGGTAACAGGTCAGTCAATAGGAATGTCTTTTACTGCTGCACAAGTAGAGACAGAAGGGATTCCCTGTATTATCAGAGAAGGCATTATGTTATTACTGTGCAGTAACTGTACCGGCTGGAGAAAGAACAGGGAACCTGTGACATGCATAGTCATTACTGTGAACAGTACATTAACTAGTATAAAACATTTTAATGGTGGAATTTAATTGTTTTGTTTGTGTGTTTGTTTCTGGCAGGGGAAATGAATGTTTCTCTGACCAGTTACTCTTCTAAGTACGTGGAGGCGTGATGAAGGATATGTATGCCTAAAATCTGGTACTGTTTGTGGATATGAACCAGCACTAGAAAACCTCCTGTTCTTTGAAGGATGAAATTGTCACCCAGCTGAAACTGATGGGAGATTTTCCATAGATTCCAGAATGCCCTTTATATGTTGTTTGTTGTTCGTTGTTTGAAGGTAATTCATGGTTTTATTCTAGATCTCCCATGAGAGGTTGATAATGAAGACCAAAAATAGCCCCCAAATCCTATCCATGAAAGATGCAGAAGAAGGATGGGGAAGTTGACTTAAATAGAAAAGACATAAATGGTGCCATTGATTAAAATAGGGTTGGTTTTTTTTTTTTAAAGGGATAAGGAAATTGTTATGAACGTGATTTGCTGCAGCATAAAACACAGACTGAAATATAGAGGATTTAAGAGTAGAATTTATGGCTTGGATATGAACTTGGATGTTTGTTCCATTTATCTCCTCACCCAATATATGAATGGAAAATCTCTAAGTTGAATAAATTTAAAGTGAATCCCTAAAGAGGGAAGAGGGGCTAGGAAAGCACATCCCCTTCAGTGCAAGACAGAGAAATTCAATAAATAAGGATTAGTATCCCATTCTCTTTTGTGCTATCAGCAACATGCCCTCTAAAAAATGAAATATTTCTATGATGATCTCTAACATTTCTGTGCTGCTTCTGGGTGGGAAAAAAGTCAAATATGTACAGAGGTAGTGACATTTAAATGAAATGGCACCACATATAAAACATATCATGAGGAACAGCTGGAGAGAATTACTATAACATTTTGCTACTGGAAAACAAACTGATATTTATTAAATTAAAATCAGGATGCATCAGGTATGCCCCACTTGCAGCAAGGTCAATTGCTGAGAACAGTGTCACTTCACCTAGATAATTCTAATCCTGTTAGGACTGCCAAGCACAGATCACTTTTACAGCTTGGCATAAATAATAAATGAGTGATTAAAAGCCCCAAGATGAGGATACTGTAAATCTTGTTGTCTTCTCTTTGCAGTGTGTTGTTTTGTGCAGCTGTTCGGAGCCTGTAAAAGTAGCTACCATGTGGTCCTGGCTGCGTTTTACATCAGTTCTGTAGCATCAGTGTAATGGACTGATCAAAGCACCAACTGGTGGAGAGAGAATGTCTGATACTTGAACTGTGGACTCTTCTGTTCATTGCAAAAGCCCTTCCGAATGTTGCACTGGATTATTTCCAGAGTTGCAGACAAGGTTCCAAGCATCAGTGGCCGAAATCCTACAGATTCTCACACTGAATCAAGCAAACTTTACTGAAATCGTTTTCAAATTGGGCCAGTTGTAATTGCAGCTAGATTAGTTAACCAGAGAAGTACCTACCATGGAGCAGACGTGCAAAATTGGCCAGTATTTATTGGTCTTGAGCTATTTGTGCACAGAAAACATGCTAAAACTGCAATAGTTGGCCATTATTCCTTGTTCGTATCATTCATTAACTTTGGCTTTAACTGATACCAGAATGGTAGCCTAAAAAGCTCCTGAAACTAGTTTAGGTTGAAGATATTCAAAAAGCTGCCAACAGAAACCTTACTTGAACCTTTTTCTATTCTGAAATACTCATGTTCTTACATCCTTTGGTGTCATGTCTTTGAGGGGAAAAGGTTGCTCATTTTAGATTATTTACACAAAGCAGGATGCACTTTCCTTAATTGCAACCAGAACAGCTAGGCAATTACAAATGTTTTCATGCAGGCTTGTGAAGAACATCACTTTTATTCCCTTTTTAACCTCACCAGATTCAGGGAATTCACATATGCCTGTGCTCTTCAACTTCTAAGGGATCAGTGGGAGTACTACGCAAAACAAAGCTACCATCAGAGGCTTAAATTCACTGAAGACAATGCACATCTTCACTGGAAAAGCTTTATGGGGTCTTCACACTGAGAAAGACCAGTGACTTACATCAAAGACTAGAAAACAGTTTCCTCCTTCAGGCCATTTCTCATTTGATTCATAAAGCCCTGCTTTATTTCAGTGCAAAGGAGGTTATCTGCTCAGATTCATTACATAATTGAGTTTGAAACTCCATTTTATGACTCACATTTTGATGCTGATCTCTGTAGCTGCTCAGATTCTCAGCATTTAAAGACAGAGTACGAGTCAAATGGCTTTCATTGCAACGACAGTCACATTACTGTAGACTCAGGCTAAAACTAATTGAATGAATGAGAGTGGTCTCTGTGTCAAAGATGTCTTCCCAAGGTGAGTTATATTACCTTACCTCACCAATGACCAACAGTAGGAGTTAGTTTTGCTAGGCCAAATTATATATGTGGATGAGAATGGGAATGAAATCTATGGTCCCTCTTGAGTAAAGAGCAAGCTTCCACTAAGAGAGAGCAAGTGCATTTGCATTTATCTTAATAAATGGATATTACCTGGTCGCTGTAGATGTTTAAAGTTGTCTGTGGGAAACGTCTCAGCCTGTGCCAGCCCCATGGGGTGTTTTGTAGACTGCAGGACATCTAGGCAGCTGATTCCTACTGTTGAGGTGATGAAAATGTCTGCATTGTAGAGGAAGGGAGCCAGAACCATACAAGAACAATGTAGCATCTGACTCTTCAGACTGGCCTAGAGAAGCTAGAACAATTTCTCCTCCATTATCCTTTCCTCTGATACTTTATACTTAGCTGTTACCCTAAAATTAGAAAAAAATGCAGATGAACATGTCAAGAGATCTGTCCCCTAACCTTCTGCCAAGACAAATTTATTCCTAAACCCTTTTTCATGGATGTTTCATTAACCAAACTAGAAAAGCCCATAGGATGGGCTTCCATTACATCCCTAGACAATCTCTCTCAGAGATTTCCCTTGCCTTACAATTAGAGAGGGCTTTTTGTACCTAATGCCCACCTTAAAATCCATTCTGCAATTTATGTCCATCGAGTCTTGTCCCATCCCATGTCGATGGATTTGAAGATGGGTTAATGTCTTTCTTCACTCATTTCCTCTCCTGGTTAAACAGTTCTTTCATATCTTTGCACAGGCCACATACCCTAAGATTTTGATCATTTGTACTGTAACAGGTTTTTGTTTTAAATCAGTGCAAATGTTATTATCTTAATACAATAATTGTGCTAAATATTGGAAAGACCAAATCCTAATGCCTTGATGAACAGCGCTCTCTTTTGATGAAAATGCTGAATATGGAGATTTCTTTAGATAAATGTTGAAATTGTTATTTAAGGTAATGCATATGCATGCAACCACACATATATACACATATTAAAGGATTCCCATGTACATGAAAATCAGAGGCAGCCTGCAAAGATAGAGACTAAAGATACAGATTTCATGCTTCATTCCTGAGTTTCTTGAATTGTTGCCCTAGTGCCACATGAAAATGATGGGTAAAGAAGAAAGGTTTACCTGTAACAGCTCCTAGATGTATTTAAAGCTCCTAAAGCCATTTTTCATGAGCAAGAGCACTTTAGTGGATGGGGGAAAATTTGAATGCCACTAATGCAGTCTGAAATGAATGCTAACAGGGTTTATTCTGTCAGTGATATTTGTTGTTATCGATTGAGATGCACCTATGTGTTTGATAGCCTTATGAATTTCCCTGAAAACATTGTTTATCCCATAGACTTGGATCGAAATCATCGTAAATGTCATCTTCCTTCAGATCATGACTCAGCAGAGCAGTTAAGAACATACTTAATTCTGAATAAAAGCTTCGATTTCACTACTTCAGTAGTGAAACAAATATGTTCAGTGAGAAACAAATATGTACTTAGTATTAAGCACATGTTAAAAGGTTTTTGCTAAATCACAATGTTATTTTCAGGTGGCTTCCTTTTCTTTAGCTTTCAACAATACAGTGCTGCCTGATTTATTGCTTGTTACAATGCATCTTTCAATGCTACCTTTCATTCTCCTTTGTTGTTCAGATGTGCACTGCCGCTATAAATAAAGCTGTTGTGCGAGTAAGAAAGAACAGTTGCCTTCAGCAAATATCATTGTATGTTGTCACTACATTTGTGAAGGTTAAAGATTAATGCTTAAATAAGGTACTTAATAATGTTCGCATTATATATCAGGTATCTTCTATTCACTAGATGGTTTTTTCCTCTCACAAAGGGAAGAGGTGTTGCTGAATAAGAATGACTGCAACAGCTATTTGAAAACTGCTGCAGATGCTTCAGACTTTTAAAGTTTGGACCTCTTACTAAAGAAATGATGGGCTTGTCTTGCTCTCCTCCTGTTTATTAAACAGCTTCTTTGGATGAAGAACTCATCTAGGAAATGCTGTGGTGCCTACCTACAGATAAAGGAGGGGCTGTCAATGTTAAGTTTCTCTCAGCTGAGAATACTGAATTTGTAAAGGTACCTGGGGTTTAAGCAACACTGTGCTTCCTCTTAGTTAGCTCAAGCTTTCCCTCATTTGGCTTGTCAACTTTTAAGGTCTTTGCTCTAAGCACCTAACTCTTGTGGCACATTACATATGGAGCTTACCTGCCTAAATCAGTGCTATCTGCTGTACCAGCTGGCTGGCATATAGGGTGATGGAGAACAGTGGTGCAAAGCCTAAGTCCTTTTGTGGATTCATAGTTGTGCTGACAAAGTTGGTGTATCACTGCACTGAGTAGGATCTATAGATGAGCAGATGATCCCTGATTTAGGAGACACGGCCTTTTGTGGCACTGACATGTTAAGGACAGTAAAAAGGATCATTACTGACTGAGAGGCAGAACTTACTTAAAAACCAGCTACTGCTGAAGTAGGAGGCAGGATTCTCTTCTATCAAAAAGCAGTGATTTATCTGAAGGACTGGCTCTCACACGTATCAGGCTTAGTGTGCTTTTTCTGAACCCTGCAGAACTACCTCAGAGCTTGCAGAAACCAAGCTCATGCTTTTTTGGCTCTCAACAGACAGCTGCTCAGAGAAGACCTTTGGCTTGTCAATTTGTACGAACGTTTGGAAAGTGGAAGAATAGGAATTGCGGCGGTGAAAGCAAGAGAGTTTCCATCAGCTAGAAATCCTGCTTTTTAGCTTTCTCCTTTTCAAGGTAGGATAATGAAACGTGTCAGTGGCAGCAGCTGGGAATACTTGAAGGTGTAGGTATAGAATCATAGAACAGTGTGGGTTGGAAAGGACTTTCCAAGATCAGCCAGTGCAACCCCCAGAACATGCTCAAGGATATGAGACAGCAGAATATGCAATGATAATGGATACCCATGCAGTAGTGTGACTAATACTGTGGTGAGCTTCATGTACTTTGCCAGCTGTGTCTTTCTTCCAGCTTTTTGCTGGAACCACGTGGGCAGGACTGGTGTGACAGACACCTGTAATCACATTGAGAAAGCCATCCTACTGCCTCCTGCACTCACAGGGAGTATTCTGCTTGTTTCAATGGGCAGCACGTGGGCCTCCTGCTGGGGATGCTGGCATGTGGTGAGATGAGTGCTGCTGCTGGCTTCTAAACATCAGCACAGTTAGGTTTCATTTCTCTTTTTCACAGGTTCCTGCTGTAGGAGTCATGGAGAACCAGCTCTTCCTCAAGATCCTCCTCTGTCAAGCCTCTATTAGCTTTGCAAGGTGATGTATGAAAGTTTAGCTGGGTTTTAAATGCTGGCTCTGCCCCCAAACTTCCACCTGAGTTTGGAGACAAGTGTGATGACTCACGCATAGGCAGCAACTGATTCCTGCCTTCTTAAGTCTATGCCTTGTACTGTGTGCTTTATTTCAGAGAATGCATAGTGTTAAAGTGGTCTTCAAAAAGTTATTTGGGGGGAAAAAGGTGTCACAGTACTGCAAAATGCTAGAATCTGATCAGAAGCTTGCAAGCTGACTTATCCAAGGTTTCTTATCCCTGATTGTGGTGACAGTGTGCCTCTGAGAAAGCCACTTGCTTTTGGTAGCATTGATGTACCTTATGCTGTGCTGTTGATAGTTCTAATCTAGTTATGGGACAACGACTGTGTGCAAATGGAATTTAGTCTTGTCTCTTCAGGCTGGGGATCAAACTGAGCTTTCACAGTGAGCTGGGGGAAATAATCACCTTGGCTTTGGTCTCCAGAAGAAAGATATCAAAGGGGTGCAATGCTTCATTTTCTCATTTTTGAGTCACACAGTGCTGCTTTTCCCCACTGCACATATACATGTGACACATCAGGGCAAGCTTGGCAATTCATCTCCAGGAGCAGATTTGGTCTGCTCAGACCCACAAGCAAGTTACCTGTCCCCAGAGAGTCTGTCCCCAGAGAGTCTGTCCCCTGTCAGCAGTAGTCATTAATAGGGTGTCATTATGGATGTACATCATGCAGACATGGCCACTCAGGCAGTGTGGTCACTTCATAAGCTGGCTGCTCTTGCACGGATTACGTTAGGTGGCCTTCAGGATGCTCCATGCTGTGGAATTAACTTGCTCACCACTTTCATTTTAATTGTTGGTGTTAAATTGTCAGGTTAACTCTTCCTTTTGAAAGGCAGCAGTAAAGGTGCATAAACCACAGATAGCTGAACGCATTCTTTATCCACTTTATAGCATTCAGGAGGGACATTCCATCATGGTTTAAAGGTCCATGCTGTAAAAAAGCATTTAAAACCCAGCCACTATGTTTATGCTGCAGGTTGTCAAAAGCCTTAATGTACCTGCCACTCGAACTACATCCCTAATCCTACATGACTGTGTTCCCCAAGCTGGAAAACTTAAACCTGTCATGGAACACCCAGGACAGGAGGTGAGCCCTTTCTACACTGTGAGTAAAGGAGCCAAGCCCAGGTAAGGAAGGTGGGAGGATGCTGCCCTCTCCCCTCATCCAGCTCTTCTGATACAGGAACAGAGGGGAGGATAATAGCCTGCCTCTGTCCTGAGCTCACACCTCCCTTGCTCACCATTTACTAATGTAGTTCCACAAAGTAGCTTAGGAGAAGAGGTATAAAAGGTGATATGGGTACCAGTCTCAGCTAGACTAAGCTATGGGTACACTATGATGTGATACAGTCTCATGTCAGTTTTGCACAGGTACCCCAAAGATTTCACTATAACTTATTTAATGTAATTAATGACCTAAGACTGAGTATCTAGAGAGTCTGGGACGAATTAATAAAACATACATCTTTTTTTCTTCTTCCAATTACAAAAAAGGAATGAGAAATTTTACATATAGGTATGTATAATTTACTGCTCCGTCTTTGAACTCTAATCTATTTGACACCCTGGAACAGTGCTTTTAAACTTACCTATTCCTAATTACTTGATCTGCTCCCTTGACTGTCTTAACCTTCTTCAAACAGAAGAGATTTATCTTTAGAGCATGTTGGGATTTGAACAGAACAAATTAGATGCTGACATAACTTTTTTTAAGTGTAATTAAAATGCATGACAAAGTCACACTCGCATACCTTTAAAAAAAAAAAGCATTTTATTACATTAAATATTTAATCCAGGACAGTTAATCCATATTTGTCTTACAGGACCATGGCAGTGACTGTAAAATTGCAGGCCATTGATCCTTTCTTGAACTCCTTGGAAAAGATATATAGTAAAATTAAGGGCTAAGATTGCATTATAAAGTTCAGGCAAATAGTCCTCGAAGTAGAGTGGTGGTTAAATCAGAACACCAGCTCATCCAGTATTGAGCTCAGCGTTGTCAGATCATCCAATACTGTGCTCCACTCCAACCAAGGGATGTCGGTCCCTGGCATGCTGACTATCTATCTGGTAATTCCTCAGGTGTGCTCATTAGTAGGAACACCATCTGCCTTTTTTGTTCTTACCTGTGCTGTGCTGCAGGACTGACATCTCAGCCACCTGAGCAAGGGGCAGAGGTGCTCATCGGAAGGGGTAGCAGAAGTTGACAAGCCTTTGCTTTAGATGTTTGGCATTTGGAGATTGAAGCAATGAGACAAATGCAAGGCATGAAAATCCAGTAGAGGTCCTGGGCTTTTACGGGGAGATGCTGTGTAGGAAAGTCTGTAAAGTTTTTCATTAGAGCCTTTGTTCTTGATTGCTTGTTTAGGTCTTACTCTCAGTTTGCCATTCATCGCTCCTTACCCTTCTGGTATGGGACATGCATCAGTTGCACAGACTTTTTGTATTTTTCCCCTAAACTAACACTGCTTTCCCATATCATAGAATCAGCTGGGTTGGACAAGACCTTTAAGATCATCAAGTCCAACCATGACCCCAGCAGTGCCAAGGCCACCACTAACCCATGGCACTGAGGGCCTCACCTACACGGTGTGTGAACACTTCCAGCGTCAGTGACTCTACCACTGCCTTGGACAGCCTGACTACCTTTTGATATCCATTTATTGGGTGTCAAAAATATGTGCAGGAAGCTCTGAACCATTTAAATATCTACTTATTTTATATATATGTATGGGTATATATACGTATGTGTATATATACACACACATATATAAATTCATATGTTTATGTGTACATGTATAATACAAATTTATGTATAAAATTTGCTGGATATGTCATCAAAAATAGGTACAGTGTAAGGATTGCTGGTGTTGAACTCCTCATAAAGGGAAGGTGTTACAAGAGTAGTAAAAAAGAGTAATATTTGAAAGCATAATAAAAACATATTCTTGTAAATAGCTTTTACAACACTACTTGTTTGGTGTGAGTAAAATTAATCAGTTTGGGGTCAAATACTCTTGAGAAAAAATGTTAAGAACTGGAAGTTTTTCATCTTCATGGTTTAAAATGGATATTTTGTTGGGTTTTTTAAATGTCATTTGTTCAGTAAAGTATCTATTTCATTTAGACAATCATGTTAGTGCTGGAGGGAATTCAGACATGTCCACTGGCATTTTCATCATGAAACAAGTAATGGATGGTTTTTAATTCTTTTTCTTTTCTTTTTGTTGTTTCACAGCTGTCATGGATTGCTGCTTTTTGGAGAGAGAAGGAATAGAGGGGGCCAGGTTTCCCGTGAGATGCTCTAATGCATGTCATTCCTGTCATAAAGTGATGAAAGCCATTTCCAGACTTTCGGACCCTGAGGCAGGGCCAGATTGGTTGGATTTTTATGTGAGTTCTGCAGATAAACAAAAAACCCTAATCAAACAAAATCATTGCGTGTGTGTGTGCACTCTTTTTGATGATGATCAAGACCTCTTGTGAAAAGACTGGTAAAACCTTTCACAAGATGATTGTGGCAATGGGAAATGCAGTTAGCCGGTAAACTTCCTAACTAATTCCACTGTTAAGCATGGGAAAAAACAAACCAAGGACAGATTCTTGGTGATATATTAGCAGTATTTTCTTAGCTCCCAACAGTAGATTTGCAAAGTTTCCTAAAGGAGACTCCCTTTTGACATTTCAAAAGCTTGTTAATTCCCTTCAGCAACTCCTATGAAAACAATCTTAAATTACTCCTTTTTTAAAAGAAAAAGCTGTGAAATGAGAAATCATTTTATTTCTGTAGAGAAATAAATCAAAAGCCCTATATACACACGAAATTGTTTTGCTCATCACCTTTGCAAAGAAGAGAGACTTTAATTAATCCTTGCTCTGAGAAAGATATTAAAGCCTCATCTAATCCCCAAGCAGCAGTTCTTGTAGTCAGGAATCATTTTGCATGCTTATAACCACAGAAAACATTATTTTCTCCTAAAGCAGATTGTTCCACAAAAGCGGTGAATGCTTCAAGTGCAGAGATGTGTTGCTTTTTATTCATTCAGCCTCTCCCTGGTTTGATACACGTGTGGATGCATAGCAAACATTTTTCCCTTTGAATTTTCTTTCCGTTTCAAAGAGCAAAACTAAGGAACTCGTCAACAAATTTGGTCTTTTTAAAAGTTCTGCAAACTTGGCTCTGAGCAACAGGAGCAACAAATACCTCTTGCACTGATTTCAGGTTCGTTTCTAAGACCTTCAACAAATGAGATATGGTATTTGCCATTTTATATAGTCCGCCTGCACCACTGGAAACCTTTTGCACTCCTGTTTCCTAGTTGGTACTTATTATTTTATCTTGTATAGCTTGATTACAAGAACAACATGACCTGTTTGGAAAAGGACTGGAAATTTCTTATCTAACTAATGGAGGTGTTGTTTTGTCTGTATAGACAGTAAATCAGCTCTGTTTATGCATATAAGTATATCATCAGTAATGTGGACAAATCAATAGCCAAGTGGAATCAGCAAGCCAGATCATCAGTTTACATGCTTGAGCACAACCTGTGAGCTGAACAGAGTTGAGCTCATTCATTTCCTTGAAGATCTGACATTGCTTGTCCATAACTTACTGCAAATAGAATGGTCGTCCTTGGCTAGATAGCAAAGGCTGCCAGGGTGTAATGATGTGATCAATTGGCTAATTGTACCCATTCTGAAAGCAGCAAAATACTTTACATTTCTCTGAGCATTTGTATCACAATACTCACATTTACAATGGAGAGCAAAGAGTCATCAGCATAAGATACCAAATCATTGTGCACACCTTATTAAAATGCTGAAGGTCTAAGAGACACAAAGGTCTATGAAAATTTGGGGACATAAAAATACGGGGCTGAGCTGATTTGCACAGTTACAATTTGCTGCATGCTCAGTCACTAGGGAACACTTACATCAAGTGTATCCAAAGCCTTATGTCAGTTGTTAAAGTTTGTGGTTTTATTTAGGCAGCATTGTTTCTTTGAGCTGCCCTTTCTGTTTCGAAGTCAGCGTGTGGAGCAGCCCTGTTACACCCCTCTTTCTTCACTGGGTTGGTTTTATTTCTGCAGAAATTGAAATGATAACAGTGCATTCCCCCATTTTCAATAAAAATGGGGTTCATAATGTGATCAGGTACATTAATGTACTGCCTTTGATAGTCTAAAGGATACTGAACAATATCCAAAGAAATATGCCTGAAAAATGTATTAGCAAAAGATGATGGTATTTTGGAAATGAAGTTTGGGATCACAGCAGGCTGAGTAATTTACATCTATAATCTAGTCCAGGAAGAGCTTGTTTGCAGAAGACTATTTTTCTGTCTTATTTGTCTAATACTAAAAGAAAAAGGTATTGTGTATAGAGTACCAGATCTGGATTGCTGTTCTGGCCAACGTATGTTATTAAGCACGCTGCTCGTGGCAGTATGCAGTGACATGTATCAGCATGAACAAAAGACTTCATCCACATGAGCTCCCTGATGAAGCTGAGACAGTTTCTTCAGTGAGAATTTCTTCCCTTCTCTCTGCTCCCTCTGCCTTTCCCCTGCTCTGTAATTCAGTGAATGCAAAGTAAATGCTGACACAAAGCTGCTGGGATTTGAATAACCCATCCCTCTTACTGCCTGAAAATATACCTTGTTGTCCTTTAGGGAAATGACCTGGGACACAATTGCATATTGTGGCCGATTTTCTGACCCCCTGTACCAGTTCTGACTTGGGATACATTTCACCTGCTAACAGTTTTGGGTATGGTTTGATTATTTTTTCCTCTTGGTGTCTGCACATACCTTTTGGAGGGGAGAGCAGTGTGTGAAGTGTATCTTTCCCTGGAGATCCTAAAAACTGAACTTAAATAATTGAGGAAGTTACACTGCTCAAACTTTCCTTGGGTGCCTGTTAGTGGTAGCAGTGCAGTACATTTATTTTACTCTACCTTAGGCTTTATTAAAAAGAAATTGGATGTAACTTGTTCCTCTTCTGCACAGTGGCTTTCTTTATTTCTCTGTGTGTCTGTGTGCAGGCAGTCAGAAGCATGCCTGCTGCTGCAAAGGATTTTTCCTCTAGCCCTATATAATTTCTTCAGCCTTTTTATAAGTGGAATTAAGCTGGAGAGCAGTTAGAATTCGACTGGCTGCTTCTATATTTAATAAATAATAACCCTGCCATGAAATTGTAATTGGCAATAAAAAGTCCTGCAATTCATCTAACGGCTTTACACCTCCATTGTAAATCCGTACTTCCACTCCGCTGCTCATCGCCGAAAGACAGAGAGTACTCATCACTTCAGATACAAGTTCCTCCATAGAAAGGAGAACTGGGATGCAGGCATTTTAAATTCTCCCTTCCCACACTTTCTTTTATTCTCCTGCTTCCTTGTGGGCACAAGAGTCCCTCCTTTTATTTTTTACCTACATTCTGGTTTGTGATGTGTTTTTTTCCCCCAAGCTTCTAACGTTGATGGATTTGACTAATTTCTCTGGATCACTCTCCTCTCTCTGCAGCATCTGTAGTACCATTTGATTGGAGACTAATGCTGGCAATACAGTCTTAAAACATGTTCTAATTTGCTGTGGTTTTAACTTTCATTTTAAACTTTACCTAGGTTTGGTTTTTTTAGACCCTTCTGCCCAGCAGAAATTCATAGCAGAAGTTCAGTTCACTGCGAAGTGAACAGCTCAGTTATTGTGTGGGTTTACCTACCCCTGCTTTGCAAAGGAGGCTCAGCACAGTTTTTTCTCACTGCTGATTTCATCAGTTCAGATTTGGCACTCACGGACCATAGCGTTGCAAGGTTGTACCCTTCCTTCAGCACAGGATTAGGTCCCTGTTTATAAAGGGTCTGTCAAAAATCATAGCTGAATGCTTAGCTGGATACTCCAAGTGTTCTGTGTGCCCAGAGTGAGGGATAAATAGACAGCAGAGTCCAGGTGGATGAGGAATTACAGGCAGAAGGGTGTGAGTTTGTTTCACACCTTCGCTTTACAAAGCTCTTCCCTATGGGAGGAAGATCACTTGGCCCAGGCCAGAAAGGGAATGTGAGGAGGAACACAGAACTCAGTATCTTCCCTGAACCCCAAGCCTGTGTCTTAGCCATTGAGTTATTCTTCATCCCCTGCAGAAGAAGTGAGTTTATCAGCCCAGACATCCTCTGCACTCTAACAGGGGAGAAACTCCTAAATCATTGCAGGCTTGAATGGAAATAATACAAATGACATCTTACCTGCAGCCGCCAGAGGTAGCAGACAGTGGGGTAAGGCATGGGGGGAGAAAAGTATTTCTCTCCTAAAGCAGATGTGATGTGATATCCACACACTGTAGCCTTAGACGGGCTAACAGTTGGTTAGGACAGGACAGTTACCTTCGGAAGGGACCTACAATGATCCTCTAGCCCAGCTGCCTGTTAAATTGGTTTTAGTTTAATTAAACATGTGCCAAGGGAAGAAAAATGCCTTTAAACAACACTATGAAAACTGCATTGAAAAGAATTCCTATTTATATATGTTAAAGGCAATATCTGTCGGTGGTGGCTGTTTAAAACACTGCAAGAAGTTGGTTTGTGGAAACATTAAACCTGCTTTTCATCCACTTCCCTGTACTGTGTGAAACAGAGCTTTGCCCCTGCAGAGGCTCTGGCTTGTAGCTCAGAAGTCTGTATAAATGAACAACAAGCTGCTGATGCCAGCTGTAGACAAAATGGGAACTAATACCTCTGCCTGCACAGCCCCCCGCCTCAATGTGCATTAGTGCTCACTGTAGTTAACTGGGACCTTCAGTGGAGGGAGGAGGACAGGACATCCATATGGCTGGTGTTTTGTTCTCTGTGGTTGCCCTGTTAATGAGCATATGGTCTGCTGGGTGATGCAGCCAGGTGGGCTGGCTGTGTGCCTGCTGGGCGTGCTGGGAGCCGGCCAGGGCTCACCTGAAGCCACCTTTCCCATTTGGCAGCACAGCTTTGATTTCTGAGCTGTTCTCCCTTTCCAGCTGCAGTGCTTTGAGAAGGGCAGACAGTGCCTTGGCATTTGGAAGTGGAAGGTTTTGAAGGGAAAATCTTTCCGGTGCCGATGCGAGCTGTGAATTTATTCTGCCCATCTACAGGCATCCCTACGCGTAACTACTTGCCAGGACCTGATGGATGCCATACATGTTGGCCACCTGCTCAGCTCCTTAAAAGCAGGAATACTCCAAGTGACTATGTTGACTGCCTCAGTGTTTTATAGGAATGCACGTTTATCAGACATCTGTTTCACTTCATGGGGCTTGGCTCTTTTTTCCCTAAAGCTGCTTGCAATTCCAGTCACTGAACAGGAAGCAATTCTGCTCTGCAACTGACTGAATGAATGGAGAATCAGGCCCTTGTGAAATACATGGTTTTCTTGATGGCTACATTGAGGGGAACAGAGCAAAGGGATTATGAAATTTCAGGGTGTCTGACAGTTCCACTAAGACAATATTCATATTTAATGGCATTCCTCTATGTGTTTTCTTCATCTGCTTGCTTCTTTTCAAAAAGAATTCCTTAAGGATTGCTTATTCTTCTGCAAGAGTTTCTTAACAAAAAAACAGATAAATTGCTGTGTATCCTTTTTGGAAAATGGACCAATTTGAATCAACTACAAACAGCAGTGAAGATGTGGAAAAAAGTCGTCCGTTTTAGCTTATCTATGGAAGAGAAATGACATCCTCATATTTTATCATTCCTATGATAAAAATGTTCTGTCTTTTCTATGACTCTGGTGCTTTACTATGGGTGAAGTCTAGATCTTTGCAAAAGATCTTAACCAAAAACTTAAATTAAGATGAAGAAGTCGCTTGCTGGCAGTTTGGGGATCTGATTCAAAGCTGGATAGCCACCGATGGGTCAGAGATCAGGCTGGAGCCCAGCAGACAGCAGTCATCTCATTCAGTGATGCTTTTAATGTTTCAAAATTGAGTTTGTTCCAATTCTGGATAAAAATCATACACCCATTTCTGAGCTCCAGCTGCCAGCCTCTAACTCCAGAACTCAGGAATTCAAGGATCCAGTGAATGGAACAGGCTGTGGCATGAGATGACGCATGTGGTGCAGCTGAGACAGCCACAGCTCGGGCTTCTCTCACACCTTTCCAAAGAGCAGCTGAGGTTGGCAGTGTCAGGAAGCTGCTGCCAGGCTCCCAGGCGGCACCTCCCCATCCTGCTTTGGGATACAGATCCTGAAACAAAATGCTTGGGAGTGAGGTTGAAACCAGCTTCCTAAATCTTGCTTTGCTCCCTGACTCCTCAAATCCTAACTTACAGCCACTTCATTGAGAAAGGTGGAGAAGGGAAACCTAGTAACTGTATTTGTCTCACAAAAGAGCATTGCTACTTCAAGCCTTTGAAGATTGAGAAACTTGATGTCGTCTCCTCCTGGAGGGGTGAAAGAGTATGTCTACATGTGGTGGGGGAATAGTTGCATCCTAATTAAGGCACATTTGGAGTGCCCTGATTTGCACACAGCAGTGATCTCTAGGAGTCTAGAGAAACCCAGGCATCTCTTTGCAGCACCACCACTTGCAGCCTTGGCTGGTTCCAGCTCTGAGGGCAGCGCTTCACCCTGTTTTGTGCATTGCTGAACAGATCCGTGCCCCTCCAGAGGCAGAGCGCCAAAGGAAAACAACGTGCGTGCTAAGCAGCTTGTACGTGGAGGAAGATGAGCTTATGTGAGAGAACAGGAACTGTGTCTTCCTGCTCCATCCTTGCGCAGTGGGGATGTAGGAACACAGCTCCCTAGTGGTCCTACGCTGCCAGAGTTGGCAGCTGAGCCCCACTGCACTGCCCCAGATGGGGTGCCCTGCTCCTGGGGAGAAGAGCTATGCATTGGGAAGAGCAGACTGACATTCCTCTTCCAAAGCCAGCATTTATAAATTCGGATAAGCATGTTTTTTAGCAGAAGAACAATTAACTTGCTGTTCTTTTACAAGCAAGGAACCTCTCATTCTCTTTCTTCCTGCAGTCTGATAGCATTATTTCTTCTTTTCACTGAATATGATTATGCCCAACTACTCCAGGGTGCAGGAAACTCCGAACAGCAGAAAATCATTTTTTTTTCCAATTTTATCCCAATAACGAAGAGGAATCTGCTTTAAATTCTCTGTTAAAAATAATGCAGACTTGGGCACATCTTTTTTTCTGTCCATTTCAGATGTGCCTAATCTTCTAAGCAATTAGACACATCAAAGCATTTAGATTTGCTGACTTTTGGCAAATTATCATCATCATCGTGCACAACAAACAGTGCCACAAAACAGGGAAGATAGAATATGGAGGTTCACAGCATAGGAGGGACTACATACTCCTGCACAGTCCCTCCTTTGGAAAGCGGTGTCTATCGTGGCTGTGACTGCACGTCTGCCTGCCATGGAGTGTCCCCCCTGTCCTTTTCAAAATGACCCATCTCCATCTATTGTGCTTCACAGCTGCTGTACAGGAAAGACCAGAGTCTCTGCATGAGGAATTTCATGCTTGAATAGTTAAAATCACTATTTGTACCTGGTCTTTAAACACTTTGACTTGTTGCTTCTTTTTCCCAGGGGTACCTGCCTTCATCTATCTCGTTGTGTCAGTCTCCCGGTTTCTATAGTTGAACATGGTTTCCTCTTCTTGTCAGTCAGGAAAACCATGCCACTGTGGGGAGATACAAGATACGTGTTGCAGGTCTCCCCCCATGTGTTTGCACAAGGAGGATATCTGTTTTGTTGCATTCCAGCTTTCACTGGAGCCATTTACAGTCTCAGGTTTTCTGGTCTTTTGGTTCAAGGCTTTATTTAGGAAAACTAGATTTGTGTAGCTTTTGAGACCAACAGAAAGGGAATGGGCAATGAAACGGCCTCTAAAACAAGTCCTCTCCATTCTTCTTCCAAATAACCCACTCTTTTTGCTTAAAGAGAATTTTCAAAATGGCTTTATCTTTCCTACTTACGAAGTGTGCTTGTGCTCTGGTGCAATGCTAAAGTGTGAGTTAAAAAAAGACATACCAAAAGGTTAAGAAAGCAGCAGCAAACTTTATTACACGTGTTTACGTGTTTTACACGTGACAAATACTACACATTTTCCAATATTACACATTAGGAAAAAAATGATCTTAGGATAATAATTTGAGAGCACTTTATATTAAAGCAGAGGGAAGAGTCCATTTCTCTCTCTGTGAAACTGTCTCAATCTCTTCACCACTGAAAGTTCACGGAGACTTTTCAACATCCTGGCTGATGAAATTAACAGTTGGCTGTAGGAATCAATCAGCTGTTCCTTCCTAGAGGGTCGCTGATTGATCTCCTCTTCCTTCCTAGAGGAATTGCTAGGATTTGATCTTGCCTTTTATAGGTTTTTGAGATTCAATCATTAAAGTCTTTTATTTTGCCATTAATTTCAGAGCTATTCAAGCAATTTGCTAATTCATCAGATCCCTGCCTCTCCAGCTTAGAGACAAGGATGTTGTGCAGGATATGTGTGAAATGCTTTGCACAAGCCCAGGTAGACGGCATCAGTCACTCTTCCCTTATCCACCAGTGCTGTAACCCTGTCATAGAAGGCCACCAAATTTGTCAGGCACTCTTTGCCTTTAGTGAAGCCATACTGGCTGTCACCAAGCATCCTTCTTATTTCCCATGTGTCTTAGCATAGTTTCCAGAAGGATCTGCTCCATGATCTTCCCCAGGCACCGAGGTGAGACTGAGTGGTCTGTAGTTCCCCAAGTTCCTCTCTTTGGTAAGTGTGAAGGCCTATTTTTGATATTTTTTTCTTGGTAAAGACACCTTTATAAGTCAGACACTGTGATAGCTGAAGTCTAAAAGCTTAATTGGGTTTTGCTCATACAGGTGCTTGTATATGGATATACCATAATTCTGCAGGTAATCGACATCAAAGTGGGCTGAGCCAGGATAAGTAACCAAAGTTACTGGTGGAACAGCCAGGCTCCTGAACTTAACACAAGGAATATGTCCATGCTTTCCCAGGTGTGCCTGACTCCAGAGCTGACAACTTGGGATGCAAAGCAATCCAGAGCCCATAAGGCATACGGCTCCACGTGTGCTCACTTTCTTACTGGCTGCTGCTCCTGCTGCCGGGGAAGAGCATGTGGAGGGCTGTCGTCAGAGTTGTACCGAAGGAAGGCTCAAAGGGACAATGCCAGCTTGGCTTTTCTGCTTTTTTTCTCTCCTATCACTCAGCTGCACTGAAGCCCGACACCTCTGGTAGCCAGCGGTGAAGCAGTGAGAAGCTGGTGTTGTTGCTGTGCTTTTCCGACAGAAGCCCGGCTGCATTAACTCTGATGGAAACAAGCACCTAGACACCTCGAACAAAACCCAGGGATGGAGGTCAGCTCCACAGAAGCCAGCAGCAGCTCCCAGGGAGGCACCGGCTGGCTGGATCTCACCCTTGTCACCTGCACTGAAACGGTGACTTTCACTGAAGTGGTGGCAGAAGAGGAGTGGGGATCCTTTTACTATTCTTTTAAGGTATCCTTTTAAAGCGTGCGTTACTTCTCTCACCTGCTTGGAGCTCTGGTGTTTTTCCAGCACCCCTGTGGGGAGGCAGCTAGGGTTATTGAACTTTCTTGTCCAGCTACTGGTGTTTTCCCCCCTTGCAAAGACAGCAGACAGCATGTGTGAGGCATTTACTGAGAAACAAAACAGTTGTAGGGACTGGAGTTCAGAGTTTCAGGTCTTAGTCAATTGTGTCCCCTTCCAGGAGGGGACAGTACTGTTTTCCTATAGACGTGTTGTAATTAGACGTGCATCTTTAATCAAAACCTTGTCTTAGTTTGACCCATCTTTTATGTAATTTCTTACAACCATCATCTTGACATAAGTGATTTCTATTCCATTTTCCAGCTGCAACAAACGCTGTACACAGGTGAGAGGGGGTTGTGTTGGTTTGGGGGTTTTTTAATCACAAAGGACAGGCTCTAATTAGTTGATTGGTTTGTTTTTAACTTGAGCGGGGGATACAGAGTCTCTGGAAGGCTGCTGTTGAGAATGCACCAGATGAATCCTTTAGTAGTGAATGCTGTTGAATGACATGGAAAGTGTATTCATTCAAAACGCTGTACACAGGTGAGAGGGGGTTGTGTTGGTTTGGGGGTTTTTTAATCACAAAGGACAGGCTCTAATTAGTTGATTGGTTTGTTTTTAACTTGAGCGGGGGATACAGAGTCTCTGGAAGGCTGCTGTTGAGAATGCACCAGATGAATCCTTTAGTAGTGAATGCTGTTGAATGACATGGAAAGTGTATTCATTCAT
>NW_009931322.1:49686-50764 GCF_000696875.1 Nestor notabilis | reverse complement strand
GTAGGGAAAAGAGGTGCTGAAATTCATCTTTCCTTCGGATTTCTGTGCCTTTTGTCAATGTTATTAAGCAAAGAATTGGGAAATTATTAATTAATTCACTTATTCGTGCTGCGTGCCGTGTGTCACTTTACTGTTGTGGCACATTGTACAAGTTAAGTTCAAGTTACTAAGAAGTCAGACAAGGAGTACCCTGCCATTCCTTCTGGAGCTCAGGCCCAAAGACATCGCTTCCAATCACCTCCACCTGGAAAGATACAGACATTAAGATCGTTTGACAATATGTCAGGTAAAAGGGGAATACATTCAGAGGCAGTTTTGATTTCTATGAGATTGTTAGTGCTCTGACACAATGCCAGTGGAGTCAGTGGACTTACAACAGGTTTCCATACCTGTTGAGGAAAAACTAGAGTGGTAGCTCTACAATTAACTAATGAGGGTCTCTTTTCAACATGCTACTGATACATTTTTTTCCCTTGATAAGACAGTCTCTTTTCAACATGCTACTGATACATTTTTTCCCTTGATAAGACAGTACTTTTACTTTCTTATCTAGGATTTCAAGGATGGAAATTCCTTTTTTCCCCTCTTTTTTCCCTCTCCACGTCAGACTCCTCAAATGCTCTTGATAAAAATCAGAAGTGACAAGCAAAATATTTTTAACAATTTTCTCTTTATCTCCTTTGTGTTCTTGCCACAGTTAGTGCTGTGAAACTGAACAATGTCATGGGAGCAGTATTTTCTAGTGGTAAAACTGACAATTAATTCCTGATTAGAAAGTCCCCAGGCAGAAGAATGTTCCTTAATAAGGGAGATTGAGTAAATTACAATAATTAGGAAACCATGGATAGTCATGCATGCTCATCCATTGCTAAAAGAAACTTGATTCTGTTAGCTGAGAGCTTCTCATTAGGTTTGGACTCCTCTGTCGGATGTCTATCTCTGGCACACACAGCATGAACTTTGCGAGGAGGTTCACTGATTTCACATCAATTACTAGCTGTTAATAGGCATGGCAATATTTTGACTCTGGGGACAAGTGACAGCTGGTGCTGCTGCAGGAAACGAGGGATAAAGCACC
>NW_009931322.1:25257-49655 GCF_000696875.1 Nestor notabilis | reverse complement strand
TGATGGGGTAGGGAAGACAGGGCTCCCTGCCAGCAATCTCAGCTCTCTCTAAAAGCTCATGTGTGGAAGGTGCTGCTCATAGCTGCTGACTCGGTTGGCTGTCCTCCACCAGCGCTGCCTACACTGTGGCTGTGTCCTTGCAACCTCTGGCAAGCCGAGCAGCATCTCCTTCCTCTTCACAAGGGTCTGGTTAAGCAGCTAAAGTAATAAAAGTTTCAGCTTGGAATAGGCTGAATGGATTAAAAAGCAGAGCTCAGTGCTCAAAATGTAGCTACAAATGGGGGGTTTGGTCTTTTATTGGGATTTTTAAACACACCGTAGCCCATGGCTGACAGTAAAGGCAGGCTCGGGGAATGGCCACCGCAGAGGTTGACCCCAGACCCCAATGGGGTCTATTACAAGCTATTTCTGCTTGTAACCTATCTTAGCAAAGCAGTCATAGGAAAATGTGATCTAAGCTGGTAAGTGGAGACAAGGGAGTGATGCTCACCCTGTATCTGGAGCAGTTCCTGTGTTAATGATGCTTTAGCAATTTTACTCAATGACAGCTACATAGGGTGTCTCACACACTGCTTGAGCATGCACTGTTTCTTCTTTTCCTCCCATGCTTCAGAAGGACACATAAGGAAGAAATAAGACAGGACACATATAAGGAAGAAGTTCTTCCCTGTGAGAGTGTTGGCACAGGGTGCCCAGAGAAGCTGTGGCTGCCCCATCCCTGGCAGTGTTCAAGGGCAGGTTGGACACAGGGGCTTGGAGCAACCTGCTCTAGTGGAAGGTGTCCCTGCTTGTTGCAGGGGTTGGAGCTGGAGGAGCTTTAAGGTCTTTTCCAACACTGTGAGTGCTTCTCTGCTGCCTCTCTCAGAAACATTTGAGTTTCTGTCTATTCCTCTTCACAGCTTAACAACTAAATCTGCGCTGCTTCAGATTAGAAAGCATTTTGCCAGTTCAGTTACATTTCTTCTTTTTATTTATTTTGGCTGGGAAATGGAGCATCTCATCCACTTGGAGGATTGCACAATTCCCTTCTGGTAGTCATTACTAGAGCTCCTTGGCCAGCTGCTCACCAAGGCTTTGCCCATAAGTCTGCTTTGGGGACATGGCCATGTGTGCTAACTAGGCTGGCTCTTGCCACGCAGAGTTGCAGCCTTTGGGGCAGGACTGGGTGCACCCACACATCAGTCAGTATGCAAGAGGAGCTGGTGCTTCCATGGCAAAGGCACTGGCTCATCCCCACCTTCATTATACACATCATATACATTCAGGCATATGATATATATATCATATATACACTATATACATTATACACATCATCTACTTTCAGGTCTTGCAGCTGTGTTATGACAAATGGTCCCTGAAACCCAGACCATATTTCTTCCTGGGTGCCTGTACGTGAGGCATCCAGGTTGGTTACTGTCTTAAACCATAAGTCCTGTTGGCTGGGTCAGCACCAAATTCAGAAGAGGTGTGCAAATTGGTATTAATTACAGCTCCAACCTCCCAGGCCAAAGGAGAGTTCACTGCATCCCTTTACAATCTCTTTCATACACATTTAATCTATGTGTAAAAGGGCTTTAAGTGAGTATCAACTGCCCTCTGCCAAATACAGTAAAGAACAGGGATCATCTGAACACCTTCCTCTGCTTTAGGGCCTTCTTTATGCTACAAACCTGACAAAGTGCAAACCAAAACAGAAGTTAAAATCTCAGAATACGTTAGCCCTGGTTGTCCATAGGGTTGGGAGGCTTCATCAGGGCTGGAGGAGGCACCTCCACTTGCCAGGCCTCCAACAGACCCAAAGCTTCCCCAGTGGTAGGAGCATGTGTTCATCCTCAGAGGGGATTGAGTAGGGGTCATATCTTTTTTAAGGGGTGTGCTGAGAAATGGGATGCCCTACTTCTATGCAGTAAAGGTTGGAGTGCTCAAAGGAGAAAAGTAACAGCCACTGTTTCTTTCTTGGTGGGACTGTGTTCTCACCATCATCGACTGCCTCTCAGGAGAGAGGGCTGACTTCCATGATCTAGTACATAGTGTTTTCTGACATGTGGGGCTGAGCCCTCACCTGTGCTGCGGGACACAAAGGCTTTGTAGTTTACACTCAAAGTTGTTTGGGAACCCCATCTCTCCCCTGCCAAGTGGGAACCCCAGCCACTGGTCTACATGTTGACATCTCCCTCCCTTTGGCCACAGGAGCCCTGCTGCCTATGTCATGCAGGGACCACATCACCACAGTAGTGATGCTGAAGTGCTAGAGCTCTCAGAAGGAACAATGTGCATATCGAACTCACTACAGCTGGCTTTACATATATAATCTAAATTCCCAGTTTGTTTCAGGAAGGACTGGTGGACTCTGCCTGTGACTATCCTCCCCCTACACTGTAGCATTCCTTAGACCTGCATGTTTTAGCCCACATAGCTCAGATACTAAACAGGACTCATAGCCGTGCCAGAGTAAGCACCAATCGAAGCCTCTGTGCTGCTTTTCCATGGAGCCTAATGCTCTTGACAAAGGTCAGGGCTTACCATCTCCAGTAAAGAGCTGGGGAGACCAGCTTGTGGAGAGAAGGTTTGCATAAACCAGGTTATCAAGGATTTGGCTCCAGGTGTCCTCAGACCCTGTTTAATCCAGAATCTGTTGTCCCTGCCATTTCATCCAAATGCAGGAGCCTCTTTACCTCCTGGAAAGCATTTACCTGTACTATTGCTTATTCTGATTTTCAAGCAAACCTCACAAAGCATCCCATCATTGAATACATAGTAGAAAAATAACAACGGGTGCTGTCAAATTTCTGGAGTAATCTCTGCAAATGCAATCACACCTTTTAGAAAAACAGGCATATCAAATAATTCATAAGTAACTTTGCAATCTTTCAGTGGAGGGGAGAGGAGGAGAATTACATCTACAAAATAAGGTGTCAGGAACTCCTGAACACAGCCTCTGCAATGTAATGACTGTTGCTATTCCTGAGATGCTGTGCTGAGAATGTAATAGCTGATCTCTGCGTGACACTGCTGCTGCAGTGTTGGCTAGGCTGGCTTCAGCTAGTAGTTGAAATGCAACACAGAAGTGATCTGGCTGTGTGACAGCCCGACAGCTCTGAGCCAACTGATTCGGGTGGTTTTATACTAGCAACCCTCACACTTCTGACTCCATGGTCCACACAGCCTCAGGGTTTGTGTCTGTCTGCCTCTCCTACATAAATATGCCTAGCAAGGATTAATGTCTTCATTTTTTGGAGATGTTTTAATTGTACAGATTAGGCGTACTTAACCATTTTGCTTCTTTTTGTGATTAAACCAGCATCGGACAGTTTCAAAAGGGCTATCAAAGCCATGTAATTATGCATGGACCATTGAGTGACCTAATATTATCTCTTCAAGTTGAAAATGTTCAAGGAAAAAATAGATAGGTACCTCATGACAAATGTATCCACCACAACTACAAGTGCAGTAGCGTATATACACAAGCTCGTGCAATACTGCTTCTCAAGTTCCGCAGGATAGAAAACATCAGCTGGAGTCCCATCCAGCTGTGTCTTTCTTCCAACCCTAGGGACCCATGGGGAAGTGGCTGTTGCCAGCACCTCTGACATGTTGTGAAGACCTCATGTGGCAATGCATCCCAGAATGACCTGTAGCCATGTGCTGGGAGGATAACACAGCCAGCCTGTGAGAAAGCACCTCGGTAAGGCAGCCTCTGTGCGGGAGGTGTGAAAGCTATCCACCAGGCATGACCAGTGCTGTTGAAATGGGAAAGCAGCAGTCCCAGAGGCAAACCTGGGGCTGAATCAGTGTTTATGCGCTTTGAATCAGGCTCCATTCCTATTAGGCAACTGCTCTGATATCAGGCAAAGGCTTCTGCACCTCAAAACTTGAGCAAAGGCACCTCCACTGGGATGAGCTATCAGGTATAACCCCATTCCACAGCCACAGCTGGTGCCCCCAACACAGGGGATACATAGTGTGAGAAATGAATGAGCAAGGGAGCTGTCTGGGGACAACTGGAAGGAGGGATGGCATCATGGCCCCAGAATATCTCCCAATGGCTCTGAAAGACTTAACTATGGTCTTGATTAAAGCTGCTCTCAGGAATGATCTTTGTTTCAAATATAAAGCCTCTTGCTAGGCTTATCACAACCTGGATTCAGAAATTTTGATAGACAAAATAACGAGACTCTTCTACAAGCAAAGGAAAACACACACAGTCATCAGGCAAGTTTTCTGGCTTATATTTCACCCATGAAGAGACTTGCTTCATTGACTAAAGCTGGTTTTAATCGTAAAGCAAATTAGAAAAACATGAATATGTGCTTGAGAAGTCAAGCACTTCCACACTCCAAACGCAGCAGCCTTGTGGAATAGCAGTGCATGCAATGATTGTAGTCAAGCCAAGGAAAGCCTCTTGGCTTTGATCTGTTCTGTAACCTTAATTAAGTCACCAGCATCTTTAATTTTTCTATTCTGAAAGAACTGGTGTGTGAGACTAGTCTCTCTCATGGCATTCTCATGTAATGTAGTTAGCAATGCCCATTGCAAAAGCAGCCCTTGCCCAAAGCAGGGGTTTGGGAGATGTTATTAGCTTGCTTTTTATCCACAATGCCTCTGATGTCTGTGCAATGATGCTAAACAATGGTTTTTTGTAAATGACCTTGCTAAGGATTCTTACTAAAAGGATTTCTGTTTGATGGACCAACAAGACATGAAATGAAACACCTCTATGTCTAAGCAACATTGGGATGGTGGATAAAGAAAACTATAGAACATGCAGCTGAAGTGAAGTTCAAGGATCAATCAGCTATCTGTCTAATCTAGTAACTATTTTTAAGACTTCCACAGATGGAGGTTTCACTGACTTAATCAATCTATATATACATACGTATGGTATAACTCAGTATTTTAAGATGATCAACCTGAATTCTGTGCCGTGCTTTTGGTTCACTGATTTTTGGCCAGTCTGCAGTGGATCTGAAGAAGAGACTATTCTTCTTTTTACACCAGTCTTTTCGTGTCTTCAAGTTCGTATTTTCCTGCAGTCTGCTTTTTTGCTAGATTAAGCAGCTTAATTCAGTCAGTTAATTCAGTCTCCTGGATATATCCTCTAGACTGCTGTCAACTCATTGCTCTGTGTCTCTTGAAGCACTCAGCCCAGGAGTGGGTGTAATAGAGCAGCTGAGTACAGTGGAAGGATTAGAGCAGAGGCACACGAGACTGGTGTCAATCTCATGAGGGTGGTTGTCACTCCCGTGGTAGGGTGACATTATTAGATCATGTTCCACTTGTGGGGCATTATACGTGCTGCATGCAGGGAGCATGTTTTGAAGACTCGGCCAACCCTGTATGATTACACCTGCTGCCCTGTAGAGCCCTGCACTTGTCCTTTGTTGAACAGTACCTTGGTTTTTTTCTAGTGCATGTTTCCAATTCATCAAGATAATTTTGAATTCTGATCGTAGCCTCTGTGAAGGCCTTTTTCACAGTGGGTATCCCTTCAATAGCCACAGAAGTTTTCATCTTGCAAGCTAACACAGACTGAGAGAGGCTGCGGTGATTTAAGTGGCTTATTATTATAACTCCTTAATCCCCAAGAATGAGCTCTTTCTCTTTTCTCTCTCAATGGCAACTACCACAAATAGATTAATAAAAACTTTGCCTTTGTTCTTTTATCTATGGCCTTTAAAACTTACCTCTCCTACATTCAGCTTTTGCATCTTTTTGGATACCTTTGTAGTCTGGTTTAATTGTATATTTCTGTAGAGGCTTAGCCTAAAATTGCTTAACTGTAGAGCACTGCTTTTTAACTTGGCAGGAAAGGATTTAAACTGGCCATACATACTATGTCCCTATGTCAGGGAAACACCCCTCTAACAGCCTCTGTTGCTTCATTGCTATCTCTTCTGTGGGAATCATAAGAAGGTTTGAGGGTCAGATCCTTGCTCTGTTTGTACCCAGGAAGACAAAGTTTCTTTCAAGGAAATACTCTCCTGATTTTACACCAGAGAAAATGAGAACAAGTTTTGCTCCTCGGTTGCCTTCAAGTGTGAAAGATTTTCTCTGAAATGGAAAAGACAAACTGAACCCAGAGGAAAGGCCGCTGATTTCAAGGACAAAAGTGGTGTGAGATCATATCTTTTTTAATTGCCTTCCAAAAAGACACTTCCTTCCAACTCCTGTACAAAGCAAAGCATCCCCATAAAAATAGCTCCACATGCCTCTGCCACATATTTTGCAGGGAAATTGTTTCCAAGACATTCAAGAGATTTGCAGACACCCAAAAAAGGTGGAGGTTTGGGGTTTTTTTTTGTCTAAAGGCTAAGTATCCAGCCCACACATGTTGTCTTATCTAGGTCACTCTATAATCAGTGGAGACAGGCCATCCCAAGGTAGGTGAGATGAATGGTGACTCATCTCTGAGATGCTGTTATTATCTAGACTACACAATGACAACTTAGAGCAGTTCTCTTTCTTTAGAGCTTTACAGTTAGGTGACATGACCCAAACGACAGCCTAGGAAAAGTGTGTGCTAGGAAAAGTGAAACCATCTAAACACAGGCGACATAGGTTAGTGTGTGGTGTCCCTGCTCATGGCAGGGGGTTGGAACTAGATGATCTTAGGTCCTTTCCAACCCAAACCATTCTGTGATTCTATGATTCATTGCATACTTAAACTAACCTCTGGGTTTAGGTGCAGAGCGCAGCCTTGGATTCCTCATGCCCCAGGTCTCGCCTTTCCTGCATGCCCACAATAGCCCACAGGGTAGTGTGGCTACCTACCTGGAGCAAAGCTGAGGCTGGTCCTCACAAGCGACTCTCCAGCAGAGGAGGGGCCATGGCTGCTGGCCAGGATGGGGCTAAAAGCTGAGAAGGCACTAAAGCTCATGGCAGAGTGAGAAGTTCCTTGCTCCTGCTCCTTTCCCACCATTTCACCTGCCTTTCCTGCACTCACAGCTGAGCCATTTTCTCTTTGCAGGCAGCAGGACCCCTAGTTTCTGCTCACCCATGAGAAAGTCAGGGGTTAATGGCTGCCAAATGCTTTTAATGAGTGCTCTCCCATCTTTCTGCCCAGTCAGGTAGGCATGGGTCTCACCAACAGCCTCAGGACAGTGCTCTGGGGTCATTTCTGTAAGGCCAGCAGTGGGAATCCCTCTTTAACTGCAGCCCTTGCCCGTCTCCTCCATTTTCCACTAGCTCCCACTATGGGTTTGGTGTCAGGAACTGGAAGATCCCAAACACCTGCACTGACATAATCCGAAACTCATCCCAGTTTCTAGGATGTGACCCCAGGCAACCAATACACCCATCTGAAGCACTGGAAAGCCACAAGAAGGCAGAACAGGGGGCTGAAGGCTCTGCTATATTTCATTCAGGCAGGGGTCTGCTCAGGAGCCGCAGGCTCTGGGAGATGGGTCCCTTATGGAAATTGGGTTTAACTTTCTTAACTATCAGTTCTGCTGAGACATACATGTATTTTTTCTCTCTCCAACTCTAGTGATAATGAGTGTATTATTGCTGCTGGATACATTAGGATTTTTATTCTCTCCTGAGCTCTCCTGCTCGCCCTTCAAACCTGGTACTGTGAAAAATCCACTCTTCTCTACTTGCCTTCAGAGAAGAGCAGTAGAATCATCTTCCATGATGCTACACACAGCTTTTCACAGGACAGGGTTCTGTAAGTGAGAACTTGGGAGACATGAAGAACATTTTCTCCAGGCTGACCCTAAGTTCACCAGGCTCAGAGCTGGCTGGTTGCTATGGAGAAAACATAAACTTCACTCCAGCATGGACGGGGAAACCTGCAGAGTGGCCACTGAAAAGTAACTATCCTGCATCTAGCAAGGGTTTTGGTAGGCCAAAAGGAGGGAGAAGATTGGGTACGCACTCACAACAGAAGCGAACGCAGATACATACACCCTTCTTGCAGCCTAATGGTCCTGATGCTTTGAGAGCACGAATAGCTTTTCTAATGCCTTCCTTTTCATTGTAGGCAGTACCACTAGGGGACGTTTTGTCATCACGTATCGTTCGCTACACAATTTTACCTTTCCTGACAGTGGGTCATGCTTTCTTTTCAATCTTGGTGCGTATCTGAGATCATGGAGTAGATGTCTGAATTTCGTAGGGCTTATGGGTGACCCGGGCTCACTGGAGCTGGGAAGGAAAGAAGTATTTATTTCCCTCGTTTCTCCAAAGGAGCCCATCTATCAATATTCCTTACGAAGTGAGGAAGCTGCTTATTTCACAGCTTGCTGGAGCACCGCGAGAAAACAGGGCTGCCTCTCACTTTAGTGTTATGTGCCGAACGCATAGATACTGCTAGTGGTTTTGTGAAGCTAGAAGTAATATATAGCCACTGCAATCCAACTGGAATGAATATCACCAGCAGTGAAGCATGTTAAGTATTTGCTGAAAGAACAAGAATATATTTTAAACTAAATAATTGAAATCTATTGGCAGAACTCGCATTTCACTCCTCTTTTCCATTCTCATGTCATTTGTCCTAGGATAACTGACTGGCTTAACCCAAGTCACCTAGTGATATGCTTTTCTTTCCCTTCTCTTCAATGCAGACAGAGCAGCTGGTGACTCTTTGGATTCTGTTTATTGTCACTATTGCTGGAAATGCCATTGTGCTCTTCTCTACCTGGAGGAGGAAGCGGAAATCTCGAATGACCTTCTTTGTTACACAGTTGGCAATCACAGGTAGTGTATGGGAGGGGAAAGGGAATCTGAACTCCACAGGGATCACTATTAAAATGACAAATAAGAAAATGAAAGCTGAGTGGTGAAGAATGTTCAGCTGCAGTTTGCCATAGGACAGATGGGTGGCTGCTTACCTCAGCGCTCAGTCTGCCTCCCATCTAAAAAGACTCTGCTAGATGTAGCAGGGTCTGCACCAGATGCAGCAGCTACAACTCATTGATTTCACTGAATCTTATCTTCCAGTCTGAACATGCATCCACATTTCCCCAGCTGTTGTCATGGAACTGTTTAAATTAAACTAGTTTGAGGGTAATCTCGTGTTTTTCTACTAAACCCCTTTCTAAAGTACTTCATGTGGGTATTGCTCCATCAATTACACTCTTGCATTGGCAAGTGAAAATTACTTCATCTTGTCTGGTTTAACCAAGTTAGGGAAATATAACAAAATATAAAGATGGAGAGGAATGCATTTAGGTATTTTTTCTGAAAGGGGAAAAGGATTCTGGTACAAGAACTTCGTAGTTTTTAAACAAAATGGAAAAATATACAGAAACTTGCTTTGTAGAATGTCAATCTCAGCAACTAGGAAAGGAAAAAAAGAGCATAAGCAGCACATTGTTTCTCTGTGGCCTTGAATGGGCTAAATCTGTGGGGATTTAAGTTTCCCAAGGGAAAATACATGCTGTTTCTGTACTAGTGTCCTGCTGCTAATCCCTGCTTACAAGACAGCTGAGTTGTATTTTTTTTGTGTATATGAGATATATTTATATGCTTTCTGTTGCTTTTTTTTTTTTTTTTTTTTTTGGTGAGCTATGGTAGGAATTGCAGCACTTTTCCACTAAACAGCTATTTAATACGTGATTTCCCATCCTCCTTTGATGTCTGTTGTGTATCTGTTTGTTTAAACTGGAAAACAAAGGACCACACACCCCAATTGTCAACATGCATTCTTTGCAAGTAAATGAACTCCTGCTCATGATCTCAACCATGACCAACTGTCATAAGAAGGGCTTTGGAAGAAAGAAGGGTGGAAAATGACCCTATGTGTCCATCTGGCACAGAGGACACAAGGGCTGGGCTTGCTGCCAGAGCAGGGGCACATGTAATACATACACCAGCATAGTAACAGAAGATGAGTCCTAATAGGAAGAGCTCAACTAAACAGCAAAGAGTCTTGTCCTAGTAAGAAAACAAATGTATTTACTGGAGCAGAGAAAGAATCAGCATAAGGACATGGATGTCCAGGTCAAAGAAAAAAAGCAAGAGCAGACAGAAGTGTCCAGACCATGACAGCTTAGGAGAAGGCTGGTCCATGTGAGGTGTGCTAGGATGAGGCTACTCCTCTTGCTGTGCTGGGTAAGCCCTGGGTGGGAGTTTTGCCATTTTGGACCCATAGGAAAGGCTGGCTTTTTGGATTAGAATAGAGGTGGATAGAGAGCTATTCACTAGGGTTTCAAATACCATCCACATGACAGGAGGGGAAGGTACTGCAAGTCCAGGTTTGAGGGAGCTGTAATAATCAGTGGCAAAGACAAGACAAATACCCCATTAGACATGGGCAGCAAATAGTGTATGCAGCTGACATTACAATACTGAATGAGGTCCATGTTCCACTAACTGATTTTTCTGACCTTCCCATCCCTAAAACTATTCCTGACTTTTAAAATCAGAGCTTCAAAATACCTGAGTTCAACAGTCTTTTCCATTTCATGTTATGGAAATACACATAGAAAATTCACTTGACATTCACATCTGCAATGTTAAAAGACGTAACACTAGCTTGAACAGCAAGGCTCCCTTCAAGCAATGTTGACTTCTTCTGCGATGCAGGATTCAGAACTTTAATTTATCTTCCTGTACCAAGAGCTCCTGTCAGTATTTTGGCACAAAGAAACGACTTCATTCCTGAAATGGAGCCATTTCACTTTCTTATCTTCAAAAAATATTAATAAGAACAAAGCAAGCTGGCAACAGTCATCGTCCTTTCACAACAAGTTATGAGGTAGATGTAGAACATTATGAAAACACTGGCTTGTCACATTGCTTTGACATGCCAGGCATATTTAAATCCTACCAGCTAAAGCCTAATGTCCTGGCAAACAGTTTCTGCTTAGTCAATATTACTACTTCCATCTATTTTGAGATTCTTAAAATATTTATTATTTCTGCCCCAGCAGCATAGAGAAGAATAATGGATATAGCTTTATCAATGCAGGCATTTCAAAGCCATTTAAAAAGTTTTTGTCTATTGATCTGCAGCTCGATATTTGGGTAGTGTCCCCAGTTCTCATGTCTTCCCACTAATGTAGGACGAAAATGAAATGAAAATATAGCCTTCGTGTTAGAATAAACAAGGTATTCAGAGCAAATTGTGCATAATACATGAATAGGAAATGAGCACTGTTGTTGTCCTTGACTGGTTGCCAAGCCAGATGCAGAAGAGACGTAACTAACTGATTGAGGCTCCTTTCAACACTGCCAGAATGGAGTGGTTCAACCCACTCGGCAAATGCAGAGATAAGAATTGTACTGATCCCTTACTACACCCTCATTCAACGTGGTGCTCGAGGCTGCAGGGATCTGCAGGAATGTGAGTAACCCCTTCAACTTCAGTATGGTTAAAGAGGTTGCTGCAGCCTGGATTCAGAATATTTCATGTTAAACATATGCCTATACAATGCCCGTGTGAGTACCACATTTATGTCTATGTTTAACTCTCAGCTCATGCATAAATCTCTGAAATTATCTGAGAATTAAGCACTAGGAAATCAGCTAAGAGTTAACAGCTGAGTTGAACAATATTACTAATCACTCAGCATCATCTAATTTAACAAAGAGGAATATTGCCATATTTGCCTTGTGTTCAGTTTGCTTTCAGGCATATTCCTTTGTTGTAAAAATGGTTTTCTTAAAAACATGCTTATCTGTGAAGACTGAAACTAAAGTTAGGTCTCCTACAGATTTCTATCTCCGAGGCAATTTAGTTTCTCAGAAAGTAGAAGCTCTGAAGATTACCCTGTGAGGAGGGTATTTCTAAACACCTTTTCCCAAATAGATTTCTTTTGAGTTTAGCACAAGTTATGCTCATGGCATAGCTATCTCTCCTGGCAGGAAACCTCTCACATCTTCCCTTACCTGATGTCATTTCACATAACTTCAGCATCTTAGTGTCTTTAAGATCTTTGTCTCTTGGAGATCAAAGAGAGGGGTCTGACAGATGGGCGAGTTCTCAGGTGCTATATCACACTAGAAATCTTCAAGCAAAATACAGGTGCTTTCAGAAAAGATGGTTTTCCCACATGTTTATATCTATTTAGATCACTTTACCCAGATCTACCAAATAAATGCCTTCTTAACACTACTTTTCAAGAGTAAAAGCAGCAGACACGAGCTATACTCATACACTATTTGAGCAGCAAGGAATGTAATTTATTGGTTAAACAGTCGATTCAAACTGTTATTATTTGACCAATTCAAAAACCAATCAAGCAATATATTAAAAATCTCTGCTGAAAAGTATTTTACTTCTCATTATTCTTCATCCAACTTCAACTGCTACTGACAGAGGAATGTAGTTAAGTTCCTTTTAATGTCCAAACCCGCACAGTTTATTGAGGGTTTTTCCCACCAACAGTAACACTGGAAAGCTGGAGCTGGAAATGTCATGACCATCAACTCTATGACTTTCTCCTTCTACTTCAACACTTGGCAGAAATCAGTACCTTAAGAACACTGTTAGATTTTGTCCATTGTTAGGGGTAGAAATACATGTAGGCACTTTACTGCACGCTGAATTTTAAGCCACAGGCTGACAGACTCGGTTGGAAACGTATGTTCACTTTGGTATTGCTGGGGCTGTAATGAAGAGACAATGAAAAAAGAACATCAGGTAACTTCTATGGTAGCTTACGTATAAACAGAAAAAAAACCAAAAGATGACCTATAAAAGTATTTAGCTACAGCCTATACGTAATATAAATACCAAATCCTAAGGGATGATTTGAGAATGGCATTAAAAAGACAAGGAGGTATTTTTAAAAGTGCCTTTTTATATCACTGTCATATTCTTCAGTTGCTCCCAGAACGCTGGATGATAGGAAGCTTTGGGCTTTAAGCAATTTTACACTCATTTTGCTCAGTGTTTAGTAAAAAGCCAACATGCTTGCCACAAGAGGGTTATGTGAGCAAATAGGTGGAATTGGGCCCCGCTAAAGCAAAGAACATTTATTTTGTGTGCTGCTTCTGCCCAGAAAGAGCATGGTTGTAGGACTAAAACCAGCTGCACTCAGCCATTGACTTCTGGGATGGCTTTGGTTAATATGACTGAAGGCAGACTCTGCCAACTAATCTGCTAGTTAAACGGTACTAAACAGATGCATCAAACTCTACAACAGCTAAACATGAGCAAACCCATTAGAAGTTGTCCTTCCTTTCTTCTTCTTCTCCTCTTAGTCTTTTTCCCCTTACACCAAAACCACTACAGCACTGACTGCTTTAGTGGACTGTGCCTGTCCTTCAATATTTTTCTTCCTTGCCTCTGTGACTTGAAGGAATGAAGATGACTTGTTACTCCCTGATATGTACAAAAGCTTAATATAATAACACCATTACCAAAATTGACAGGTATCAACAGATAATTGTCTCTGTTCCAGCTTTTCATCTGGAAAATGGGGCTTGTAATATTTCTGTATACCAGAGAAATCATACATAGGAATTCATCAGTTCTACAAGTACCTTAGACATCACAGTCATTATAAGCATTGGAAGTTAATTGCATAGAGCCAATTAGCAGCTAACTCAGCAAGTCATCTTAATGGAGGTGGACTGCTGGCAGCCAAAGAGCCCATAGAGTTCCCATTTATACTGGAAAACTCATACCTGGCCTGGAATCTGTCATCTGATTTACATAGTTACCCACCCAAGACACAGAAACCTAGTGCAGAATGCTGAACTGAAGGAGAATTTATTTCCACAATTCCCAGAAATCCGTGGCCTTCTCCCCTTTCCACATCTTTAATTTCTGCTCATTTGTGGGAAAGTCTGAGGGGAGGTGAGAAGTGTCAGATTCCTACCTGTAATTAATGAATTAATGTATGGTAAGGGAAAAGTCTCTGCTAATGCATCATCCTCATTCTATACCACATGTTTCCATCACTACAGAAAAGGATATGTGAAAATTAGAAAGGGTGTCACTTGTTAATATTCCTTCAGGCACAGACACTGGCATTTGCCTGAGTCCCCAGTGGCATCTAAATCCCCCAGTTTTGGAAGCAGCCTGATTCCCACACACCGGCTGGAATTCCAACAACTTTTCAAGTCACCTGAGTGTATACACAGCTTGAGAACTAGGGAAATAAATAGATTACGTCCACGTTTCCTCTGCAGGCTACAGGAACTGAAGTATTTAATACAACTGTTCATTCTGCATTCACAGAACAAATGAGAATGAATTTACCAAGAGCAAAAGCAGTCTCCAGGAGCAAACATGACAGTATTAACATTACTTATTCAGTGCATCCCATGAAACTGTGTCAAGTTGTCTGGACTGGGAGTGGATCAGAAAATTCATTGCACGGCTGTATTAGTTGCCTGAAGAAGAAACAATCATTTTCCATACATATCCTGCCAAAAAGACTAATTCAGTAACTTGAAAACAACATGGGACTTACTTTAAGTTAGGTGTTTATTAGTGTACCCCCCAAAACCGGAGACATAATGCAGGATAAGATATATGCAGTCATTGCCTGTGGTATCATGTGGCAGAACAGATTTGATATCTATTGCCATGTCTGGCAGATTCAATACCTCCTAGCAGAACCTCAAATTTTCCTTTGAACTTTAGCTCAGATTTGAAGATGATTCATACTACTCTAGATCTTAATAAGTAACTTGGACACCGACGCTATACAATTCCAGTCTGATATTATGAATCATGCTTTACTATACGCTCAGGTCAGGTTTCTCATGTGAACAGCCAGGAATATGTCTGTATGTCTCTATATAATCATTTTTGTCTGCATGAAAGGTTAGTCAACACAAGACTCAATCTTTCCCAAGGAAAACAGAAAATATGCAGTACGTGCATCCCTTTTAAAATACATTTTCTCCAAAACCAAACCTGAAGTAGATGGGGTAAAAAGTGGAATAACCTCAGGAGTTAGGCAAAGAAACAAAGAGTGAACATTAGCATGAAAACTGAGTGACAGGAAAAAGCTTTGTGCAAAGAAGGAAACATAGTCTCTTTCGGGATATCAGGACCTCTATTTCACGGTGTTTGGTCACACAGTCGAAGATGGTCATGGAAAACAAAATACAGCTTGTGGTTTAGAGGTGAAATCATGAAGCTAAAGGTCTCACACAAATAACTTCACATCTTAAAATACATTGCTCCAATGCAGTCTAGTAATGTAGGAACAGTGAAACTGGGACTAATATACATACATTCAGTCTAGTTACACAATTTCCTTGTGAGGTTTAAAGTAAAAGAAGCTGGTTTTGGTGCAAAATGAACTCTCCTTGAAAAGATAAAGTTATGCTCCCACAGCACTGGGGCTCTAAGAAAAAAGGTGTCCTTGAAAGACTGGCAATAATCCTGTGGTCTAAAGCAGTTGGACTGACTTTGCCTTCAATGTATGCAGAGAATTGAAGTCAAGGAAGTGTACTAGGACACAGTGGAGCTCATTTTAATGCAGTAGTGAGAGCGTTTTAGTCTATATATATGCTACCCCAAAAAGCAGGCTGGTTACTGCCCAACCAGGGAGCTCTTGTACAGGTGTAATACACCAAAATGAGCTGCAGGTTTTTTGACAACTACTTCTTCTTTAGTTTCCAATTCCAAATCAAATTCAAAGCTTTTTAGCGAGCCTGGACCCAAGCTTGTGTACTTTATGTTTTGCCTAATGCTCACTTATTTTTAGGTACCTTCTAAAGGTCTCACTGGGAAGTCCAGGGCTGGGCATCATAATCATGTTTGCTGTGACTATGCATTGCAGCTCACTGCAGTAGGGAACAGTAGCACTGGCACAAAAGCAAAATAAGCTTAAGCGTTGTATCTGTCTATAACAGTAGAATGCAATGTCCCTCCCATTAGTGGAAATATAAAGATAATGAGCTTTCCAAATTTGCTACTGGAAGCAAGAATGGTCATCCACTTAAAAACCCTGTAATGACTGTTATTTATATAGCCTACTTTAATCTTACAAATGCAGGAACAAGATGTCCATGATTCATGGTTTGTAATTAATGCAATCACAACCCACTATGCAGACATCCTCAAACAGGCATTTTTGAGCCTGTGTCTCTGAGCAGTGCTCTTCAGATCCTTTACAGGTAGCAAAAATGGCTCTGCAGCACAGCTCCAAGTATAGAGCTGAGGTCCACATGGTCAAGGAGAACTCCTGAAGAAAACCCTCTTCTTTGCTCCATGTACAGTATCTACATACTGCACTTAATTGTTCTGGAAGGGACACTATGTGTTCATCATCCATGGGTGCTCGGATTGGGATTTTCAGAGTGCCTAGTGATATAAACTGGATCCCCTCTGCAACTGCAAAGCAGCAGAAACACTCTCCCATCTTGCCCGTAGCTGCAGTACCAATTTCAGTGTAAGATATGTTGATGTGGTTTTTTCCACGTTACACAGAACCACCCGGGACCCTGAAAATTCATCAACAAAGAAGAGATTCCCTCATTTCATCTGCATCTCAGTCACTGTAACACTCTCAAGACAGAGAAATCTTTTTTAACTTTCATTTTGTGAAGCCATAATATATTTTCAGTAGAAGGATGGATTCCTGTACCAATAATTTGAGTCTTTCCTTATAGAACAGAGACTTAATAGACTTAAGACCACAAACACTCCTGCTTTTAAAGCAGAGAAAAACCATCTACAGTATGCCTTTATATAGTCAATATAGTACAAAATTATTATTCCTTTGCAGTGTATATCTGTCTTTAAGATTACAAGCAGGCACCAGACTTCTGCTTCCTAAGTCACCCAGAGTGTCTTTGAAAGGCATCCCTAAGGCTTGGGCCCCTGGTCACTCCCCCAGTAGAAATAATAACATTAGCAGAACATCTTGTGACAATCCTATCTACCAAAATTCACCCTAATCATACGTTTTTGAACTAAGATGGAATCAATCATTCTATTTGCTTTTCCTGGGTAATAAGTCATTTCTGAAAGGATTAAACTATGATGAATGGACGTTCGATGCCCTATCTATATCCAAAAGCACCATCCTTTCATTTCAACAGACACACACAGCCTAAACGTGATTCCACTTATCCACCTACAGCTTTCCACATAGGAGATCCACATTTACTCTTCTATTATTTTAAAAGGATCTGTCATTATTTCAGATCTTTGCATACAAATTCTTTCCCTGACTAGACATCTGTGTGAAAGCATTTTCTTCCAGCTGGTTTTTGCCAGCAGCTTTTTTCCCCTCTTTCACCTTCAAAGTAATTTCTCTTACCCTGCACTGAGACCTGTACTGTGCAGCTAAATTACTGCTCCATCACAGCTCTGCTGATACCAGTGGGGCTGTGTGGAGATTAGAGAAGTTTGCCTGGGCAACTGCAGCACTTTTGTGGGCTGTAAGACCAAATTGCAATGTAGTCTAGGCTTGGATGCTAGAGTGACCATGTGGGTTTTGAAAGAAACAGCAAAAAGAACAATAAAATTCTAATCTTAGTAATTTTTCTGCTTAGCCTAGTAAAATGTGAATTAGGGAAATAGATTCAGACAACTTCTTTTCCTTATAGCTAGGTGGTTGAGTGCTTTGGTGACCACCTACATTTGCAGGTCTTTGGGCAAAAGGGATTTTAATCTGGGACCTTCTTCACCTGAGGATGTTACTGTTATTTAGGGCATCACACCTTTTGCTTCATACAGCATCATTATTTGAAGGGAGGGTGGAGGGAAAATGCTCTGTTAGCTTCTTGCCATGTGTACAGAAGTAGGTCTAAAGAAAGCATACGGCTCAACATCAGTCCTGGGAAGCAGAATGAGACATAAATGTCATAGAGATAACTGGATTAAGTTGTGTGATTGCATTCTTGCACACTGGTATTCATTTTAGGGGATTATTCATGACATCTATTTTAGGAGCCTCACTGTAGGTATGTAAAATATGAAGTCAATCTCCCTGTGCTCCATTTATAGCCGATAGAAGAAAACACTCTGAGCTGCCTTTAAGTTTCCTGTACAGAAGGATTCTATTCCTAATTTAGATCCCCAAATTTGACTATATAAATCCCGCCAGTGTTCATATGTCACCAGAAATGTTAGAATTACCATTAGTTTTTGACAACTAAGAACTTAATTTTCCACTGTTTTTATCAGACCTCAACAGTGTCTGGTTCAAACCCATCTGCAAATAAAGAGAAGGTCTTTCCCAGTGTATTGTTTGTTTGTTTTAAGGGCAACAAGGCAGATCAACATGTTACCTGATGGAAAACGCATCATTCTTTCTTTTGTACTCGACGCTGTTTCCAAACATCCATCTGGAATTTGTCCAGACTTTTCTGGGCTCTGCCCAAAAGACAATTTATCCAAGTGGGGTCTGGAAAAAAAGTGTAGCTTAAGTGACAAATGTGATTCCAAACTTGAGCAGTAACACTACAGCTGCAGGATTAACCTTAAAGGAGAACCTTTGCAGGGCAGATGACTGCCATGCCCTGCTACATTAGCAGGAAAACCAACCTGAAGTTAATGAGGGATGCAATGGGGATATGGAAGCCTGCAGACTAGAAGTGGGCAATAAGGGGTTTTCAGCACGAGGAAATACTTTGCTTTGAAGCTGTAGAAACCTGAAGAAACATGACTGAAGAAAAACCAACCCCAAACTACTTTTTGTGCTTGTGTGTGAGTATTTTTATGAAGTCATTTATGAACTGAATAAATAATGCTAACAACAAAAATCAGATTATATCCACTGGATGTGACAGGACAGCTTTTTATCTACTGTAGTTTCGTATAACCTTAACTGTGGGGGTGAGCAGCACATCTCTGCATTTTAAGACAGTGTTGTTTCTATGAACAGGTATTTTCTAGTCCTGATTGGAAGAGCTGATTTCTATCTATTTCTTTTCCAGCTCATATAGGCACAGAAAAAACCCGGGAATTGTGGGAGGGATGGAGAGCTGTCTTAGAAAATGGCTTTCCAGAGGTAGGGACTGTATAAACACTAGTTTTCTAATGTGTTATGGAGTTGCTGGAGTTACTGCTGTGTTACTATTAAGTCCAGAAAAACCAGTGAAGGTAAATATGGTAATTTCATGCTGCTTCTTAGGACATTGTCTCTCCAGTGATGCCTGATAAACCAACTGAAATACACAAAATGTCATTTGTGGCTCAGTCTTCTTTGTTTTAACAAAATACACAAAATTACTTTAAAATTGAGGAGATGTTCACACTCATCTAAAATCTTTACCGAAAAAACTGCAAAGCCATGGGCATGTGCTCATGGAATTCAGAGCAGATCCCCTCTAAAAGGGCTTCTGTCAGCTCTAGCATGGAATCTGGTGTCACCACATCAGAGGCCAGCTTTGTACATAACCCTGGAAAAATAAGGCTCTTTTCAGTGTTTGTTCATCTCTCTAAAAGGAGGCACCATGTCACCTCTTCCATCTTTCATTTACAGAAGCAATTTAAAGTTGGGTTCCTGGATTTCCCTGACAGAAGCATATGAGGCACACAGCAAGCCTGACACATTTTAGATGCTGAGCTTGTTAGATGGCACATCCACTTGGAGTAAGCCTCACAGTACTGGCTGCATGGAACCCATGAACAGTGTACTACAGCACTGATCCATTCATAAAATGCATGCATTTCCTATCTCTGATCATCTTCTCTGATGAGTTTTTACAGCATTGTGATGCTCAAACTCCCTCTGAAACATCAAATAGGTTTCTTCTTGACAAAGAGTTATTAGAGGCAAATCTCATTGCTCTAAGTCAGAAACTCTCATGAAATTTTAATGCACAAAAGACAACACAGTGATAAATCTACCCACGTGAAATCTGTGCTTTGCAAAGGTATCTAATCTAATATTAATAAGTGTCAACCTCATCAGCTGCACATCAACCTAGTTTCTCTGAAGGGTCCTCTCATAATATTATGCTGCAGAATCTTACCTCTCTCAAACACTGAGGTTTCTTACACAAACAAATCAATAGTGAGTCATGTATCTTTGCAACCTGGCTGTAAGAAATGACTGTCTTTAAGTCTCCCTTCATGAATATGCTGGCACTTACAGCTTGGCAAGTTAACTGGAACACCACTAACATGGTTTTCATCAAGTACCTCCTAAATGCTCAATTTGCCTTCCACACGGTAAGTAAACCAACTGCATTTGTTCACATTACCATTTGCACCCCTCAGGTGTTTCTCAAAAGCACTTATTGTCTCTTCTACAGCAGAAACTTGTTCAAACGGAAGATTTGATTTGTGTGGGCATGTAGCATCTTGGATAACAAGGGTCTGGTTGTAGAGTGGTTGAAACAGAGGCTCAGTGTTGGCCATCTGATGGCTGGCTGGTGGGAATCAGCTTAAAAGTGTTCTCAGTGTCAGGGGCAGGGGAATGTCAACGTATCCTGCCTCACATTTTCTATCAGCAATGGCATTAAAAACACATATTGCACTCGGAAACTTTTACTGTAAGCACATAATATCCCCAAAGGCATGTAGATGTAGCATGGAGCAGCTAGTTTGCTTAAAATTAGACTTGAGCTCATTAGATACTGTTTTCTTTCGGGTACAGTAGAAGCATAAACTGCACTACTGAAAATAAAGTGCTTTTTCTGGGAGGAACACTCACTTTCCTATCTAGACCAAAGCTATCAAATTATCGAATACCACCATTTAGAGCTGGGAGTGGAGGATGGGGAAGGGGGAGCTGGAGAGGAGGAAAAGAAGGCAGTACAGTTTAAATCACTATGAAAGGGAATGTATATTCCATTAACACACCAAAATGGAAAAATAATTTCCCTTTTGGGGGAAATCGTATGTCAATAAATTGTTATTTGGGATAAAGATCTTGAGGACAACTGAAAAAAATTTATAATATGCTGACAATTTGATGCTCACTAGATTAGTGCCTGTTTTCTGTGAGCAGGTCTTAGATAGTCCAACATATTCTGCATCCTTTATAACTGCAATTTACAGGAAGACTTCTTAGGCTACAAAACCTGGACCTTGTAGACAGTATAAAGTTAATTGTAGTTTACAGCAGAAACAGGCAAGACAAAAGATGAAGAGAATTACAGCAAACTTTGCAGCCATCGAAATCTACACCAAGGAGAAGAACACACTGAAGCCAGGGCAGCTGCCATGATGGAAAGAGTCCCCAGCACACTACGAGGGCTGGCAATACTCATTCAGCAAGCACCATTGCTCTCCTCTACCTGGGGAAAGCTGCAGGCTCCCTGCACAGGGTCTGGTTTTGGGAGAAAGCACATCCTCAGATGGTCTCCCAAAGCTTTAGGTAAAGGAGTAAACTCACATGTCTGAACATTATATTCATGGACGTTGCTGAGCAAGGCATGACCTCAGGAGGGGGGGATACAGAAGTTCAGTGCATCCAGAAACTAAAGCAATATGCCAGTTCCCCAGTGAACGTCAGGATGCCTTTAAAATAGCTCCATAATTGTTTTACTGAGGGAAGCACTCATAGCACATGGGCACAGAGAGCTGTCTTTCCCTCTGTGGCCTTCACAGCTTTCCCAGAGCCCAGATTTTTGGAATAGACTCACATCAATGCGTGAACCAGAGCCCTGTTGCAGGACTGGGCATCTCTGGAGTCTCTGTGGTTCGGGAAGAGACTCACTGGTACAGAGAGATATGTCAGCATCCTCTGCAAAGGTTCCTCCTGCAGGAGATGAGAGACAGCTCCAGGCAGAATATATGTGCTACCTGTCACTCATCAAGCTTCCCACGTTCAGACACCCGTCTTCTTGCACTGGAGGGAGAGCCGGAGTCAAATGGAACCAGTGACTGACAGCAGAGACAAGCTGTCAGCTGGAAAGCCACAGCACTAACTCCTGCAAGAGCACATTTCAACTTATTACCATGCATTAGAAGTACTAAAGCACTTCAGCTCGCGTCGTTTAAAAGTTATGAGCACAGAGGGCATTTGCCTTTTAATAATGTTTTTATGAGCTGCCCGAGTGGTCTGCAAGCAGTTCAATATCCACTGCTGCATGTCGTTACTGCTTTGGTTTCTAGAAGACTGCTTGGGAAACGCAGGAAAGAAAATGCCTGTGATCAAAGTGAAATTACAATACACAATTGCATTTCTGTGGACGCTCTGTGCAGCTAATACAAGTAGACTGGAAACAAAATTGATTCAACAAGATTCATCAGAAAAACAAAGCAGTGCTTCCAAACCCATGCCCCTTACAGGTATGCTTTTAAATAACTCTGTGCTTCACTCAGGTGGTTTATAATATCAATGTAAATTTAAAAGGGTCTGGAAAAGGGAATGTTTTTGAGTTTTTTTTTATTGGACCTCAGTGTGCAGATAATACCACAAAGGATTTTGCTCTCTTTCAGGACTGATTTGATCATCCTTAAAAGTCACAAGCAAATGGGCTAGCTGCTCCTGCAAGATAGCATTATGCGTAATAATAACTCTATTTCCAAATCCTTAAACACCCACTCATTAGTATATCAAATACCTTTTCAAATAAGTGCTTTGGCAGGTTAGCATTGTTTTCAGCAAACAATGTTTCCACAATGTATTTTTTATGCTTTGCAGAAAATGTTCTTGAAGAGATAGTGATATTATAAATTCATCAGATATTGCTGGATTTATACAGTCTGTGGCTTATGTTATCTATTTCTCCGAAGAGTTTGCTAAATATACTCACATCCTTTCTTGGTCAACCATTCATTTCTCCAGAAGCAAAGAAAGAGAGTTTGATCTGCGTGAAGCTCTTCTCATAGTTATATTTTTGGTGTGAATTGTAAATAAATATGGAAGTTCATATTCATTCACTATTTTGGAAGAGATTCCAGATTCAGGAGAACTTTGCTAGGATACTGAGAGGATGCGGAAAAGGCACAAGTAAATTGATTTTAGCTTTCAAATGGGAGTTGTTGTTTATACTCTACACTCATCAATCTCACCGAATTACCTGCAGGGAAGATCCACATTTCTGGTTATTCATCTTAAAGATCCCCAGACCTTTTTGGTCAGAAAATAACCCTAGGCACTTTGAAAACTAACTGATATCTTTTATGATTTTAGCATGCCAAAAAATCACACATCATCCAAAGACTCTTGATGCTGGTGGGAAACTTTGACTCCATTTTAGCAAAGCTCTGTGCAGGTCTCAGAGGCTCTATGTGCCCTCGTATCAGTCTCACATTGAACACATTGGGACCCCAGGGAAGCAGTCTGCACATCCAGCACTGTCAGAGAGGTCTGACTTGGCCACACCAGCAAACACCTGAAGCATCATGGCCATGTTGCGCTATGGCCCACAGACAAGGTGCTGTGGGTCACCCAACACACCCTTTATTTATATCAGTAATGTTCTTTGGGAAAGCAGAGCAGCAGCATCCTTAAGTCTAACTGGAAAAACATTAGTCCTGTTTAATGTATCTTTTCATAAATTACTTTCTTCAAAGCAACCCATTTTTTGGACAAGACAGAGTGCAAGAACAGTTGGTTTTATATTCCTTGCACACACAGTGCGGCACAGGGAAACGTGAAGGGCAAAGAGGTGAACTCGGGGTTTTCTTTGGGGCCCCAGAGCAAAAGCAGACATTAGGATGGTTGATATTTTGATAACTTTTCCTGTGTCCCAGTTGAAGCCCTGAATATGCTTTGTAGATAAACTCAGCAGCCAAAGGACTGAACTATGTGTTTTTCACATCGGCAGCAGTCGGCTCTTGCTGTGTCAATTTATGCTGTTTTATAGGAAGGCTTAATTCTTGTTTTGACAGCTACAGAATTGTTCTGTGGTCCTGAAGGACTGATTATGGTTTTCTTACCTTCAGCTTGCTTTAGACATTCAAATCCTAATGGCAGTTGTGCTATGTTTGTTTTTGGTTTTAATAAAAGGTGCTTGGCAGCAAAGCTGTATAATCCTCTGGGTCCAACATTTCAGCATTAAGGGGGGAACTGGATTTCTTTCTGAATTGCTTAGAAAATGTGTTGCCTCTAAACTATATGGATTCCTGTTTGATTCCCTGTTGAAGTGCAGGCAGGATTGTCTGGCAGAAGGTATTCTTGTTTTGCAGTTACTCTGTGTGAGAGTTTAGCTTCTGTTGATAAACAAAGGTAGGTGTGTGGAGTTTTCTTTCTGGCTTCTTCATATACTGGCAGTGACATTGAGAGACAAGCTTGCATGAGCACGGTGCTGCCAGCAGTATGGCCATAACAGCTATGCTTTATTTGGAATCATCATTTAGGATCTTATTAACTCCTGTTAAAAGACATGGGTTTAAAGTTTTGACATTAGATGTACAAATACATCATTAACACCTTTTAGTCTATCATCTGCACTGCAGCATTTCTAATTGCAATGGACTGAAAATTACACTAGAAATAGCCTTTGCAGGCTTTAAAAAGCACTGAAAGAAAAACTTGCGTTAAGAAGGTAGAGATATTAATCTGTTCCTTTCTTGCATATTAAACCAATGATATTTATTTGTTATTCTGAGCTAGATTGTCTTTGTGCCAGCAAACAAC
>NW_009931322.1:8409-25226 GCF_000696875.1 Nestor notabilis | reverse complement strand
TTTCCCATCTTTCCAAAGGGCTGTAGGACAAAACACCCAGCATTTTCATGCAGTGCTTCCTCACCTGTCAATCTGTATGGCTCATATTCATGTGTTTTACAGGTTTTCTGTGGAGACTCACTTCCTTTAACTCCATTCCCTAGCTGGTTACCAAATGCTTACAAAGGTTTAGCAGGATTTATGGAATTCAGGTCAAAGATATCACATATGGCACTACAAAGACTTAGTTGTTCTAATAAGACAAAACGCTGAGAAGCCCATTTTGGCCAAGTTCAGCCCAGTTATAGGACTGAGATCCAGACCATGTGTAATGAACCCTTGAGCATGTTCTGGCATTGCAGTATATTTAATGAAAAGCAGCTCAGTATACATTTGCATGTGCAACCTTTTCCGCATGATGATGATTTTACAAGGCAATTCTCTACTCAATCTTACCAGTATGCTTTTATTCATGTTATCAGAAACACCAGAGGAGACAAAACAGGTACAAACCCAGGAATGAACACTGTTCTACTGTTCTGTAGTTGCAGCTCAAATTTTGCACAACCTTAGGCTTGCAGCATGTAATATCCCTGCTTGAGCATCACCGGAATTCGATTTACAGTTTGCCAAGGGGGAGGAAGGAAGGTTTCCCATTCCTATTTAGACTGAAGTATCTATATCAACAGTACCTGAGCCTACTAAGACAGGATTGTAGGAAGTGCAGATATTTGTGACTAAAATGAGCAGATTGCCTGAACTACACCAACAGAAAATATTCCCAGGATAGTCCCCATTTTTTAGATAAGAATAATCATGCAGCTCCTATTGTGACCAAATACGAACATGCAGTTCTTAAAATACTTGAGGTAAAGAGTTGACAAAAAAGGATCAATAAAGGGAATTCAGAGGAACTAACAAAAGAAACTATGTACAAGATGTAGGGGAAGGACAGAATTAAAAAGGACGTTTTTGGTACTTGGTACCTTAGAAGGTATATGTCTTCTGAAAACACTAGAAGTACAAGCACCACTGGAAATAAATGAAGAGGCAATGGATTACAAACAGAGGTATGTCCTAGTTTTCCAGTGCATAGGTAAGACAAGCTGATCCATAGGAGCTTCTGCATTACACTAACTGAGGCCAGCCTCCCCATACAGGTTTCACACACACACACACACACTACTTTTATTCCTTCTCCTTAATCCCCAAAGAAGAGATAAATTAATGAGTAACATTTGAAATATGCTTTGCTAACAGTTAAATAATAGTGATCAAACACTTCTTCATGGTTAACTTTGACTTGCAGATTCAGGCATGCGTAAGTTGTAAGTTCATATACCTAAAGAATCGTGATTCAAAACCTACAACCACAGGACTCAACAAAACAGGAACCTTAACTATGGTTTTTGCAGGTTCACAGTTACCTGTTGTGTAAATAGCTGCTGAAACTCTTTGTTCACACCTCTGTGGAAGGAGCCCGTTTTCCTGAAGGACTGAAACCACTGCTGATGTGGATGACCTGGTATGACAAGCCAAGACCTCTTCCTTGCTCATCCTCCATTGCATTTGATGTGCTGCTGCTGTTCCAGTTGTCTGCCCTGTTTTGGTGGGTGCTGTGCTCCCTGGTGCAGCACTGCTGGTTCAGTCTAGCCCCCTGTGCCCCTCCAGCTATATCCCCACAGCAAGGGTGGGATGAGAAAGAATGGTAGGAAGAGATTCATTAATCAAACCAAATTAAACAAAACCTTAATGCCCTTCACAGTGGCATGCTGAGTTTTAATTCCTGGGGACCTGCTAGGGAATCTGTTGTAAGCACTCTTTCTTAAGAGGTTAACATCATGTAGTACATGCTATTCTTAGCCGGTCACCTTTTAAACTGGATGAGCTCTGCAGTGGGGCTGCAGCCTCACTACATTCACCTTTTATAATGTCCAGCCTAACAGGGCCTGCCTCATCTCAGGAGGGGGGGAGACCTCAGAGAAGGAATGTAAGAAAGGCAATAGATAAATAAAATGCTCACCTGGTGCAACAAAAATTCCTGTCACTTTCTGTGAGCCAGAAAGGGAAGAAAAGCATCACTTCTGCCACTGAAAACTACCCGCACAGCTTTTAGCAGGGAAGCTGAACAGCTTTCCTCTTGACAATTTTCAAGTGGGTTTTGTTTCGTCTATTACATTCTGTGTTCTGCTCCAGGCTGCCAGGCCTAAAGGAGAAAATACATGGTAGCAGCGCAGTTGCACATCGCTAGTACATGTGGCAAACCCGCTGCCTCCCTCGTGCTCCAGCACAGCCACTGCTGCACGACAAGGTGCTTGTAGGTGCACTGCGTGATGCCCAACAAGAGCTTAGTGCACCTCAAGTGTTTGCTTGCACTTCTTCCCCCCGTTTGCCAGGGATTCTCTGGCAGAGAGCTGGGATCCTTGCACCATCCAGGCACAACCACATCTGTTCCACATCTGTACTCATTACTTCTAAATGAGTAAAATTCAGGGTGGGCTGGTACCCTGGGGGTACCAGTCATCCCTTCTACTGGCCCCATATCCAATATCATGCCCAGATGCTCTGCGATGCTGGAGCAAGGGGCTGCAAATAACCACAAACTCAGACAAATGCAACTGGAGGGATTGTGAAGAGGATGAGTAGGCTATCAGATGGTGAAAGTGTGAGGGTGGCTCCTGCCCTAGGACCTTATCCCCCATGCGTGCCCCACATGCAGCCCCTTGCTGCATGGAGAAGCACTGCACAAGGCTCCCGCGGGGTGAATGTTATCATTTTTAAAAGCATCTTCTAGATATCTTGCACGTATCTTGTCCTACAGTTGCTCAGAGTAGGTGCCTAACTTATTTCACTATCAGCTGCTGAATGAGAGCAGAGGGCTGGGTACATTTCCTAGCTAACAGGGTCACAAAATTATATCTAGTGCAGCAAATACTTGCAAAGCCATTTGTGGTGTTTGCAGTGGAAAGGACAGACTAAGGGAAGAACGGGAGTAAGGATGTGATGAAAGGAGCTGCAGGGCTGTCTGCAGGTGGCAGGGCAGCTTCTCCTGCTCTCTGTCCCCTGTGCCTGTCCTTGAGCCAACCTGCCACTTCAGCAGCTCCAATTTAATCTTAATTGCTTGCATTCTCAGGTCTGTAATAAAATCAGCTGGGGGGTTACTAACTTGCAAGGCAAGTTCATGGCACTGGCTCTTATTAGCTGACAACACGTCCAACGTGATACAGAGCAGCAGTGGTTGCCTCATCACTTCCAAAATCACAGACCTTATTGCTATAAGAGGGCAATAATGCTATTTTTGGTTTTAAGGGTCTACCACTCCATTCCAGGCAGGTGTTAGTAAACTGCTGCTTCTGAGGATGTGCTTTTTGGGGAGTGGTAGTGAAGGAAATGCACATGGTGAGGTGAAAAAGTGAGCCACATGAAATGCTCAGCCCTGACGAGGAGTTCACACACCACCTTACAACACATTGCTGCTTCTGGTGTGCCTTGTGCAGCTCGGTGCCGTCAACAAAGCAGAACGAAACATCCCTCATTATAATGGAATCACTCTGTAAGCGACATGAAAAGAGGAATGGAATTTCAGTGAGAGGCACAGCTTCACCAAGAAGTCATGGATCACCTCATCCAGCTTAATAAGACTGTTCTCATCAGGGGAAATAAATGATCAAACTGCAGCTGAGATGACGTGTGGTGCTTTTTAACCTACCACTGCTTACCCGCGATCTGCTTTCCACTTCTGACAGGACAGACTTTCAGCATCTTCAGGGTAAGTGTCTCTAAGGGAAGAGTGGTGTCAGAACTAATAATCAAACAATAGAGATACTTTCTTGCTGATTTGCTAGCACAGATTTTTGTCTTAACCTCCTTAGTTGTAACGAAAGAAATATCCTGAAGTCTGCACAAGGTACATCCCTTTGGCAATGCCATCGAGACAGTAAATTCCTATGAACAGATTAACTGAGACAGTTGTAACCTGTCTCTATTCCCATGCCAGATCTCTAATTACCTCCATTCGTTTTCTATAATAGACTTCTATCGCTGTGGAAGGGGTTTTTTTGCCATGAAGATTTGTTTCACTCACAGCAACAGCAAGCCTGCATTCAGATTTGCCCCCTCCAAGGGCAGTTTTTCTTGGTCGTATGAGGCAGCATCCACCACCCAAGCTGTTGTAAGCACCTTCTGAACCAAGCGGTTCCTGTGCTCAATGCCCAGAGGCAATGCCTGCACTCAGTCATGCCCATAAAAAAACCAAAGGGGTTTTGCTGAGCACAATGGAGTCTTGGGTAAAATTGGTCTTTAGGGCTCAGGATTTTCACAGGTTGATTCAGTACCTGCCACGTTTTCCAGGCACAGATGCTGTAGCACTATATTCAGCATGTTTCAGTCTCCCAACCTCTCTCTACTTCTCTTTCCTATCAAAATCTCATGGAGTTTTTCTTTTAAATTAGTTTCTTGAAACTCCACCTCAAGAGCAAACTGCTGCCATCCCCATCACACTAGTGCCACGTCTTCTCTTCAACAAAGAGCCATTCTGTCTGCATTGTTTTGTGAATACACATTTGGCTTAAGTTAAAAGTCACAAACTGTCACTTGCTGCTGGTTTTGTTTCCTATGAAAAGAGAATATATGTCATTAATTGATTTTCTGCCTATTTTTGTGAGGAATTAAACGAGCCTATAACCACACAGTTGCCTAGCAATGCAGACACGGAACCACAGCACTCGTACCACTTCTTGGTTAAAAAAAAGAGAGTATTAAGAAAGCAGTGGCAGTGACACACAGTTAGGAGTGAAGGTCGATAAACACTGTTTTCAGGACCAAGCTTGGTGCTAGTTGGCTCATTCATCAATGGAACATTCATCACTGAAAGAATACAAGCATCTAATATGCAAGCTATGAGCTTAGGAAGGAACAGTGATGTTACCAGCAGTAATGAGGACACTGAGGTTTAGAGCAATGTATTGGCTATGCTGGTTTCCTATACCTGATACTTACCTCTTAGGACATCAGTGATGTAAGCCAGGGATAGGCATCGAGCTGTACGCTTGCCAAAAGCAACCAGGGAACATGTGAGCTGCTGAGATCACGTCGCTGAAATCAGTTGACTTCTAAACACTAACCTCTATTACAGCAATTTAAATTACATGAGGAATGAGGATTTCGAGACATGATTGTGGCTGTAATTGCATCTGAGATGATACATGGGTAAGGAGGATTCATCTACCAGTGACTAACACTGCTGGTAATTCATGATCTATGGATCAGATTTATAATGCTGGTACACTGGGGCTTTGTATCAAAGGGGGCCTGTAGGCTAAAGCAATGCTGTGAAGGTGTGAGAAACATGAAGTCCAGCCTGAGCAGTAAGAGAACAGAACAATGAGCACCATGTTCATTGTCTAAATCACTAATGAAGGTTTGCACCAGGTACTTGTGGCACTAATCAGTGGAGCTTGCGTGTATGTGTAGCACAGGCATTACCAGTTAGCTGACTAGAGAGTGAATAATAGATGTGTAACAGAAAATGATGCATAGAAGCAACAGGTTAGAGTATATACAGCAGGGAGCAGGAGCACAATTTGTCATAATTTGTAGGTTTGCTTCATTTTTGCTGTCTGATCACCTGCACGAGGCCCATTATGCACTTGGTGGCCCTATGTAAAGTAGACTGTGTCTGCATGATGAATTCTCTAAAGGTGTGCAGTTGGGTCAGACAGAGAGAGTCTGGTCCTTTGAAGAGATGGGATAAGAAACACCCTCTGGAGCAGGCAGTAGGAGAGCAAAGGAGTGAGAAAAGTTGGTCTGGTACTTGGTAGGATCACAAAGACAAGAGAGATTTCTGAAACCTGCAGAGGGCATGAAGACATTGTGTGGGAGAATGTTTCTATAATTAAAGGGTATTGAGGAACCCAGCTAATTTGGCAGGCATGCACAGCTTGCTTTGGCACACAGATGTGTGCGGTGCTCAGGGGCACACGCTTGGAGGAGGGGATGCTGAGCCCTTCACAGCGGTCCAGAGACTCAGCACAGATTGCTCTTAAAAGGTACCGCTGGGGGAGCAGAGCAGAGGCTGCCAGCACAAAGAAGCCGTGAAGTTTAAACCTTGCTTAAAAGCCTCTGCAGTCACCTGAAAGGCTCACTCAAAGGGTCTCAAGGGAAAGATGGTTTTGAGCTGTCTTTAAATCTCCTAAGTGCTTAAGGCTAGAGCTATATCAGTAGGTAATGCCATGCAGCGGGAACAGACCTGTAGCATGACACATATGGACCTGATATCCATGCTGTGCACCAGGGGGTGGGTGTCTGCTTTAGCTGAGTAATACCCCTATGGTCCTTCAGCCTGAGCACTGGCCGGCAGCTACATGGTGTGGGGTACATGAGGAGCACCCCTGGGGACCACCTTTGAGCATCAGCTGAAGTGAAGGCTCATTACACTGTGGCTTCTCTCTCCATCACTTGAGCCAGTGAAGTGGGGGCCATCCAAAGGCTAAATGAAGTGGGGGCCATCCACAGGCTAAAAAACACATCCCCGGTGCAAACTAATGTTGCCCAGTGCAACATAGGCATACAGTGGAAATGTGCTTTTGGGCCTGCCCAGATTGCTTACACCCAGCAAGTACTCCTGACATCACCAGGACGCTGGCCCATTTCTCACCTCACCTGCAGGATGCACCTCCAAAGCACTGTGCTAATGCATTGGAAAGGGATAACAAAATGGTGGAGGAAAGAGGGAAATGAGTAAACAGAGTATGTACCTTCCCTTCTTCCCCCTTTCCTCCAGAAAACACTGAGATGAGTAGAAGGGAGAGCAGCCCCCACACCTTCCTCTGCTGAGGAAGCTGAACCCCTGTTTACCACATGCTTGGCGGATGCTCAGACCATCAAAAGCTGGAGGATACCCTGAAGTGAAGCTCTATTGATGTGTATTACTTTGAACCAATGAATATTTCATTACTGGAGAGAGAGAGGATATAAATCAATAATTCAGGAGTAAGGAAATGGAAGGGATGGGTTTGAACCATTGCTGGAGGATGCATTTCACTTTTTGAAATGCCTACACTCTGTGCTTTATTCAAAGACCACCTTAATTCTATACACCTACAGTCTTTTCAATACGGTCTTAAAGCCACTATACTCATCAGAGGAACAACCATCCCATCACTCTAACCAATGACTAACATTAAACACAAAGTTTCAAACCACAAACTTCCTTCTGGGGGTCATCTCTGATCCAGCCTCCCTCTGGAGGCAGGAGGAGAAGGAAGAGAGGGAGAACAGGGTTGGGAAACACCAGGAGAGGAAAGAACAATTAAGAGTTCATTGAATGATAAAGTCTTAAGGAAGGAAGCAGTGTATTTATGTGCAGCAGCAGTGATATTTTGCTCTGATTTCATTTTGAACTAAGCCTTGAAGAAAACAAGGAGATAAAGGATTGAAGAACAAGAGGAGCTAAAAGACTACTGATACAGAAAAAATAATCCTTATTTTCCACTGAAGCAAACCAGGTTACTGCTTCTGAAACATCAAACTGAGGTCTCAGGTTGAAGTTAGAAATATCTGGAATTTCAAAGGGCTTAGAAGAAACCCATTTTGCCAAACCCATCCCTGTTTGCTTGGCAATTCTGGTTCAAACTATGTGCTGCTCACAAAGATATGTTTTGAAATTGTTGAAATATCTTGTTTCCCAAAGCTTACAGTTCAAACCAAAATCTCCTGGTAATGGGGGTTAGAACGCCTTTATTGCGCTAGACTTAGGGGTAGTTTCTGAATGTGTAAAATGTTGATATCAAAGTGAAACATTTTACCTCACCACTCTACTCTTTTTAAACATGGGTTGAAGCTGTTTTTCTGTGTGACTTGTTTTTATCCTGACAAATGGCACAAAATGTTTTCCCAACCTGCTCTCACCCTTCGTGGTAATCTGTGCAAGAGCAGCAACGTGCTGTGCTACTTGAAGTGGCAAGACACTGGTTTGATGCAGATTTTCTTCCATGGACAGCACTTAAAACATTCATCCTGTCCTACAGGGAGAGAACTTCTTTATTATCTTGGTTTTAAAGGCAAAATATCACCCGTATGTACCACCAGCTTTTGCAATTCCTTTGTAAAACTTGCGTTGCTGCGAGGGCTCATTTGTTCCATAAGAAACAGAACAAAGGCTGGAACATGTCCTTAGATTTTCTCACAAAAGAAACGATGGCCTGAGGTGTATTTATTTTGGTGAAGTACACGCAGAAGTAGGTTAACTTTAAGCTGACAAGGCAGGGTTAGTTATTAAGTAATTAAGTTTGTGAATAAAATCCTGACAAAGAAGTAGCATTTGGATATCCCCCCCAGGGGTTTTCACAGGAGACAGATTTCTTCTTACAGTGAAAGAGAAGACAAAGAAACATTAAATAGTTTAATATTTGGCACGAATGGGATCAAGCTGATGCACTTAGACACTAACCTACAGCTTCTCCAAGGCTATATTGTACACATACCTCATGGAAAACCTGGGGGCCTTTAGCAGGTAGAAGGATCAAGCCCACCAGGCAGTACCCTCCACATCCCTCATGGACAAGCCTGAAATGTTTAGGTGTACATGGGATTAACACCCACAGGTGGGTTTTGTTTATGCGGCTCTACTTCCAAAAAGCAAATTGTTATTTGAAGAGCAATTGATCTCTCTTCATTTTAGGCATCTTTGGTATAGATGTGGGTATAGACCAGGACCTGCATCCAGTCTAGGGCTGACGTGGCCATCTCAGCTGGTCACCTCACATTCCTTTATAAGCAACAGAGAGAAAAAGGCACTTTAAGGGTGCAACACATCCAAGCTGCCAGCTGAACCACAGCCCAGAGGGCACTGGCAGGTCCTGCTCACAAGTAACCCACTGTGGGCTCTGATGCTTAGAGGAATCTTGCCCTGTCTGTCTGAATGGGTTGCCATTAAATTAAGAGAAGAAAATAAACAAACAAATCTCTGTTTTCTGAGGCTTTCCCAGGTGCATCCTGGGCTAACCAGTCGTGGTGTGGTTGCCCTCAAGACTGGGTGAGCTGCTACATCCCCAGGGTCATACATGTCTCTGTGACCGCCCTGCAGTCACGTGTTGGTTAAACAAACAAATCTCTGTTTTCTGAGGCTTTCCCAGGTGCATCCTGGGCTAACCAGTCGTGGTGTGGTTGCCCTCAAGACTGGGTGAGCTGCTACATCCCCAGGGTCATACATGTCTCTGTATGTCCCTGCAGTCATGTGTTGGTTTCTTTTAATGCTCCTTCAGTTCGTTTTCTTTGCAGATTCATTCACGGGACTCATAAACGTAATGACTGACATCATCTGGCGCTACACTGGGGATTTCATGGCTCCTGATATCGTTTGCAGAGTCGTTCGTTACTTCCAGGTATAGAAACCCCACGCTCCCATGTATGCCCAAGCTTGTGCAGCATTGTGTAGACATTTCGTTAGCATCAGAAGTGCTAAATGCTGAAAGTGTTCATCTAAAGCCAAAACAATTTAATTAAGGCATATTCAATCTTTGTGGACAAGATGAAGGTGAAGGCTTTTATACTTTTATTTTCAGTCAAAACTTTCAAATATCTCTCATTCAGTGCTGTTGGTGACGTTATTTTCTGCAATAAATGTGTCTCAGCTGCTGTTTCATATACCTTCTGCCCCAGGTGGTCCTTCTATATGCCTCGACTTACGTCCTCGTGTCGCTAAGCATAGACCGGTACCATGCCATAGTTTACCCAATGAAGTTCTTGCAAGGAGGTAGGAGAATTTCTGTACCTTGCTATTGCTGTAGATATTATTGGGTAGCCTTTTTTGTTTCAAAATTCGTAACCTTTTTTCCAGGAATTATTCATTACTGCTGTAGCAGCATTTGGACACAGGCACAGTCTTCCAAATGGCAACGTCGCTGTGGTTTCAAGATTTATTAAGCCCTTTGCAGTTTTTATAAGCATTGTGTTAGCAGAGAATGAAATGTCATTTTAAAAAGTATAGAGGTTTTCATTATCTTCCAGCACTTTTAGAAGGTTATTATTGGCAAAGCCTATCCCTCTTACTAGACCAACTCTAGGAGCCGCAACAGCTATATTGTCTATTTATTCACATTTTAAAATAACCTGGATCTAGAGTGTAGTACTGAGAATTCATGCAATAGTTTGATAAGAGAACTTCAAAAGCTATAGCATATAAGTCTGGGTATCTATTGTTTCTTGGAATGTTTTCTATTTGTTATTTTTATAGCACTCAAATATATGCTGGCAGCTTAGCAGTACAATTTAAAGAACATGATTTCTTTCCCACAGAGCTGAAGTGAGACATTAAGTATGTTGCACTGAGTGAACAAACAGAAATAACAGGTGGGGAGGAAGGGCAATGCCTATGAGAACCATGAGGTCTGGAAGAACCACTTTAATCAGATGCAAACATCATTCTTGTTTTGGAGTAATGATGGCTTTTGCCAGCCTGCTCTATTCAGGGGATCAGATTAATAGCCCTTTCTGGCCTTAAAAACCTATGAATCCATCACAGCCGAGGCAGTGGTGCAGCTTTGGCAGATGTTAAGGCCTGACAACTTCAAATCCTTGCGTGCGATTTAGCTTCATATTCCCCAGGGTACAGGCTGACTTTTTCAGAATGGGGAGATGGATACCAAGGTTTTTCCCACGGGCTTTGGGAGGCATGGAGCACTCTGCAGCTCCTGCTGATGCTGCACCAGGCTGAGAAGGGCAAGCTGTGAGACAGACCCACTGACATCTCTTCTTCATACATGGTACAGGAAAAGCAGCTGCTGCCTGGGCTTAGTAAAGAATTTGGTGGTTAATCTGTGCAAAACACTTCGAAGTTGGACATAAAATCCCCACCAACCACCTCAAATCTTTATAAAAACCTTTTTTAACTCAGTCCCATTGCCTATACCTGTACCATAAAGATGTTTCCTTTCTCTTTCCCATTGCCTATACCTGTACCATAAAGGTGTTTCCTTTCTTTTTTCCATTTCCAGTACCTATACCATAAAGATTTTTCTTTTCTTTTCCCCATTTCCTGTACATACACCATAGAGATTTTCTGGAAGACTGGGAACACCAGACATTGCACCCAGTCGAGGGGCAGCAAAGCAGCTGGTCACGAGCAGAGACAACACTGACAAAGCCCACCTGCCTCTGGCAAGGGCTGGCTACACACTGATGGGACAAACAAACACCTTGTTCAAAGGGAAAAAGGAAGCAACTGTAAACCCGAAAGTCTCTAGAGAGGTATATTTACCATAGCATCTCCCTGGAACATACATAAATATTCACCTTTTGCACCCAGCTATTCCTAACAGAGGTGTCCGGGGCTTTTGAAATGCCCTCGTAGCTATTCTGCACATGGAGAACAAAGACAACTACAAGACTTTGTCATTGGTGATGACACAGAGAAACTTTAACGACAGTTCTGAGTCAACCTGTAGCTAATTTCATTCCAAACTGTAACACCCAGCCCCCAAAATGCTTCAACCAAGAATCGAGAGTTGTTTCTCCTTTTCCATTATCATGTTTCGATGCAGCCTTGAAATATCATTTTCAAGGCTAAGAAAAGAAAACCTCAAACCAAACAACTTTTTGCTTTGAAAACATCAAACAATATAGTTTGGGATTGGTTGGTTGTTTTTTGGATTGTGGCTTAGCTACTAGCCTCAAGTCCTGCCAAAAAAGCATGTGCAATGAGCTGTGCTTTGCATGGCTTCTAAGAAAACAAACTTCAGCAGTTCAGTATAAGTATGCATTTACTTTGTGAATACAAAAACGACCACAGAAAGAGTAGATGTGAAAGGATTCTACATTCTAATCCTAACGCTTCTGCTGTATGAGGCACCTCATTCAATAACCAAAGGGGTCATTAAAAAGCAAATAAATAAAGATCAAAAAGAAAAAAACCTGAGAAGTTATAGCAGAAGAGATTTTATGACTATTTCACAACGTTTAAAAGGTACATGTAAACAGTACACAAACAAAGCAACAACAGAAGTGCTTAAGTAAAAGGGAAAACCCAAATAGGTATAAACTGTCCCTTGCCTGGCTTTGGGCTACAGCTGACACTGAATTCCATCAGATCAATAAGGTTCTGGATGAAAAAATTTCCATTTAAAGAGCAGCATTGTTTGTAAAGGAAAATACTGAACTTGGCTGAATAAAAAATCGTATTTCAAAAGCTGTTATTTATTTGATTCCACTTAGAACTGACACACCTCGAGTTATATGATTTGCTGGCATTTAGAGCATATTAGAGCATTTACAAAAAACAATGTAAAAAACCCTCTGCTTGCAAGGCAGGCAATTGAGATTAGTCTGATAAAACAAAAAGCTGCTTACCTAGGTGCTGTCAGTGCCCTGTTGTCCTGGGTTCAGCACTGATATCACTCTTGCCCAACCCAAACTGCCCGCTTCTCTCCAAATCAGGGGCATCACTATACAGTGCAAAAAAGAAAGTATACTATCCAACTGTGATCTTTTGCCCTTAGAAATACACAAGTGGGCCCCGCTGAGGCTTGTATGTATGTATGTAGTTAAAGTAGCTATCGAAAAGTCCTTTCTGTCAGGAAGTGTTTTGTGACACAGTCTTAATATTCCTTTTGCTAAGTTTTTGTTATGCTTTGGGAAACTTTACAGCTCTCCTCTGCCTATGCAATATTTATAGACTTAATCTAACCATCTCACTTATGTAGATGTCATCAGAGTTCCCTTAAGCCCTAGATTAGCAAGATTGTATTTTGCTGAACGTGGGTAGCATTTAAAAACGAGCAGGATAAGTGAATATTTGCAACTGATGTTTTATAAAGCATAAAATTACTTTTTGAATGTTTCGCCCACATGCTTTCGTATTGCTCTTTGAGCTTCAAGAAGGAAAGACATTCGCCTTGATATGCATAATTTAAAGTGATTTTCTATTTCACACACAACGTCGGGTGTTCTGTAGGACAATAAAGTATTTCAACACCAAAGCTTCCCAGATCAAAAAAACTGTCCCCATCTGTTTCTCTTACAACCTGACTCATGAGGAATAACTGCTGCTGAGATCACTGGTACCGTACAAATCAGCCCTTCTCTCCCCACACTTTTTGGCTACAGCTATCTGGATTTTAGCCAGAAGATGTAAATCTGTGAAAATGAAAGTCTTTGGGCTGTCTGCTCCAACTTATTGATCTGTACAAAACCCCCTTGGTGCCACAAGGCATCATTTAGTTCCCCACTAATTTTCCCCATGTGGCAGTGGAGAAGGCCAGAAATCAAGCAGAAGCAGTAGCCCAGACTTGCCAAGTGTTTTGGGATCCTTCCTCTCCTGTTTTTCACTGTGAGGACCAGTAGGATCTCCTAATCAATGTCTGTTGTGGCAGATAAAACAGGGCTGAGCACTTGAACACCAGCATCTGCCCTGTCTTAACAAGGGTTGGACATCAACAGGAGCTAGGTTTGGTCCCTGCCGTGATGCAGAGAACTGCAGGAGATTCCCATGCTCACCAGAACCATGTTTCATTGGGGTAAAGGTGCACTTGGAGTTAAAGGCAGCTGGTTGTGCAGTTTTGTTCCTATCCTGAACTGAAGCATTTTCTCTTTCCTGATAGGTTCTTACTTCAAGGTGCATCAAAAGGTTTAATTTCCATTTTAAGGAGGACATTTCCTCCATCAGTGCATCCAGTATGCTCCAACCTAGTTTATGCTTTTAGTAACCCTTCCTCTGTTATCTGTAGCACAAAGGCTCCTTGTTTTCTATCTCTCTATCCTACTGACCTGCACTGTGCTGTGCCATGGTAAGAGTATGTAGCCGGGCATGCCTGCAGTCCTTTTCATTCATGACGTTGTCTTGCTGGCTTAGAGGAATCATTTACATCTCTTGTTTCTGACTTGCTGTCCCTGACCAGTAGTGCCTTGCCATAGTGTTATGGGCCCTGAGCATCTTTAAATAAAACATGTAAAATACAAGCCCATAATAACATGACTATTTATCATGTGAAAGAGATGAAATGCCCATTCTCCTCTGCAGTCTTTTCAGCATGAGCCCCAAACTCCCTTTCTTCACTCAGTTTCTTCCTCCTCCCTGTGTTTCTATCAGTACTGCTACACAGGGCCGGCTGTGCCTCCATTAACACCATCTGTTTGACTCTGTTGCACAGAAAGACAGGCGAAAGTTCTTATTGGAGTGGCCTGGATCCTCTCTTTCCTGTTTTCCATACCAACTCTGATTATTTTTGGGAAACGGCAGCTTTCCAATGGAGAAGTGCAGTGCTGGGCTCTCTGGCCCGATGACTCCTACTGGATACCCTACATGACACTGGTGGCTTTCCTGGTGTACTTCATTCCTCTGATCATTATCAGGTAAGCCTGAACCACAGTCAGCAAGTGTGTGGTGAAAGCTGTCAAGTGTGCAATCAGCTTCATGCTTTAATTTCTACTCATTCATTACGATTTCATTTCCACACCTGCCTTAGAGCTGCTTTGGTTTTTATCAGATAATGCACGGGTCACTGTACTTGCTCTGACTGTTCTCTGTGCAGCGTTAATAGCCAGAAACATTATCTCTGAAAGAACAGGCTGAATCTGTAAGTGTGTCCACTTATCTCCGAGCTTCAGGCGTGAACCATATCTTTATAAATCCAGGATGAATGTCTAGCTATTATGACAAAACATAATTCTAATAAAGGAACAGAAAACCACACTCAACACTAATTAAACTAAAATTAACTGTAAGTACTCTCAAGCTTCCTAGTACTAGGAGAGTGTTTCTTCACCAGGATGGGAAAGAAGTCTCCGAGCGTGTGAAGCTGCCAACCACTCCTATAATACAGGCAAATAAAATCCTTCCCATTCTGGAATGGGAAACCTGAGCTGCAAATATTGGAGATTGGTTTGCCCAAAATCACAAAGATGATCTGCAGCAGCACCAGTTTTAAACTGAGGCCAGCCAATATCCCAGACTGTGCTTAGTGATCAGTGAATTTTATTGTCTCCCTCTGGGGTGCTGCCATTAGCTGCCGTTAAACAAAAATTACCTAGCCATGAGGAGCTACCAATACAAAAGGAGAAGTCAAAAACAGATGTGGAAGGGGACTGAGGCTTCTTAAGTGGCTTAAAAGGCTGCCAGCAGCAGTAACTTGTTCTCCTAGCCCTTTCCTTTCTTTCCCTTTTATTCTCTTTCAGTAGCAAGGTTACAATGGGATTGCTTGGTGTTCATTTCTTCTTAGTGGCAAAGACTTGCTGAGACTCCTTTTCCCCATAATATGGTGATGTGCTGTTAAGGCTGTGAGAATGGAGCTGTGTTTGCATATCCCTTGGATATCTTTCTTGTTCCATCTGCTTTTCCAGCAGGTGATGAGCCATGAGTCTCTTATCTGAGTTAGCACACCAAATAAGAGTGGGTGGAGGCTTATCTTTTCTAGGACAAGGCTACAGAAGCTAAACAGTAAAGGTACAGAAGCTAAATAGTAAAGGTCATATTGCAGTTTTAGCTCCTACCCAGCTGAGTTGTGCTTTGGAGTTTCTTACTGTTTAATCACAGATACTAGGTTCTGCAGCTTCTAATGAAGCATGTGGCTCTTGAACTCCTTCTAGCTGACAGGTTGGACAGGACTTTGAGCAACCTGCTCTAGTGGGAGGTGTTCCTGCCTGTGGCAGGGGTTTGAAACTGGATGAGCTTTAGGGTCCTTTCCACCCCAAACCAGTCTGTGATTCTATGACTTTCTGATACAGATTCAACACTGAGCAGTGTTGCTCCCTAGAGAGAAGGGACAGTCTTTATACTTTGCTCATAACACAACAGTTTGCTAAACTTTCCATTTCTTTGTGTGTGTCAGAGTGCACAGCTATAACAAGCAAAATAATGAAAAGTTCTTCTTAAAGAAAGGACATGATAGCAATAGAGAAAAACTAGTCCCAGGTCGCCCAATTGCTCTTCCTTCCCAGACAGGATCACTTCTCTTTGTATATTCTCCTATCTCTTAAAACCAGCCTAGTTTTAAATAAAGCAAGAAATATTCTTGGGAACATGTAAATAAAAATGTGGGTGGATCTGCAGCCCAGCACTAGCAGCAAAAAGAATGAACACACAGAGAAGAGACAAAAAGTAACTTAACTGTGAAAAGAAACAGAACCAGAAAACTTTGAGGCTGGCTGTTTCTATGACACAAGTTTTGTCATGAGTTTTCTCAAGTAGGTAGGAATCAGGATATTCTAGGCAGCATTTTGAGTGTTTCAGGAAAAAGACCCATAGCCTGTCCAGTTATCACAGAATCACAGAATATTTTGGGTTGGAAGGGACCTGCAAAAGTCGTCTAGTCCAACCCCCCTGCAATGAGCAGGGACATCTTCAACTAGATCAGGTCCCACAGCTGTGTGAAACAGCTCTTTCACACTCCAACTTACAGATTCACATGCTTCCTATTGCAGATGAGCCACTCTTTTTTACATGGCATATATACCTGTTTGGTCAGAAGAGGCAAGCTACATAACAACACATTTTTTAGAGCTGCTGACATTATGCTCCCCTCCCTCCCTGCCAAAGGAAGATATTCAAAACCAGATCAGCTCTGTGACTTGCTTTACAGTAAATCCCCAGAAGCAAGAAGGTGATGAAGAAATGAGGGGAAAGAGAAAGGCATGAAACTGGCATTTCATGAGATTGCCCTGACAGCTGAGACATGAATAAAGCATCCTCAATTTTTTTATGGCTTTAACCTTAAGTGACTTTCACAAGAGAAGTTTATGGCAGGACAGGAACTTATAACACTGGCCTTGGAGCCACAGAGCAGAGCAGTGCCCATTGCCTGCCCAAACCTTGCCAGCAGAAATCAGATTTTTGACAGGTAATGTGT
>NW_009931322.1:377-8378 GCF_000696875.1 Nestor notabilis | reverse complement strand
ACATTTACGTCTATAAATCAGATTTTTTAGAGGTAATTTGTATATTTTATATATATATATAAAGACAATCTATAAACAAAACTGCAACAGCCCTGAAAGATGTAAATACTCAGGATAACTGTTGCCACCACTTCTTCACAACTGGAGAACCAGCAATCAGTTGCCAAACAGCCTGTGGTTTTGTGGCGAGTTATTTACCTGATTATAATACAAACGAACAAGACCTTTTGAAAAGCTGTGATCGGATTTTTAACCCCAACGTGTGGTTATCTTTGAGAGCTGAGAAAAGGGGAGAATATTTGTTCTTTTTGTGTAAAAGCCCCCCTCCTCCCCACCCAGCGGCACTCAAGAAGAGCTACAGATCCTGCATCAGGTTCTTCTTTACAGTGCTTAAAGTTTGTCCTGTTCTTCCCTCTTATTTAGACTAATCCAACACTTTCGCTGCAGTTGATATTGTCAACCTGCAGTAATTATTTCTCTTCTATTCTGGGACAAGTGTCATCAGCTACAACCAAAGCCATATCTCCTATGCCAACATATGCCAAGCAAAGCTCAAATGGTATCTGTGATAGCTGAATACTTGTGCAGTATTGCTGGACAGAGGTTAAATACAGCTCAAATCATGATTACAGACTGCTCTGTGACAAGATATGCACTTGGGCCCCTCAGGTCCTGTGATAGGGACACAAGAGAGCTACTGGGTTTCTGCTCAGTATCACTACTGTGTGCCAAACCAAATTATATGCTGGCACTTGAGTATCCAGAAATTCAGAGTCTTTTTAGCTGTTATTCACAATTGCCAGACATATTTTTTTATATTTTAACCTGATAAATGTAACACATAGGCTTTTATCTAATATAATTCCAAATTTATGTATAAGAAAAAAAAAAGAATTGCAGAAGTTCTCTTGAATCACAGAATATCCATCTGCTGTTTAAAATCAAAACTCCAAAGAGAACATTTGCTTTGGAGCAGCAGAAAAATAATTAGATGAGAAAAACCAGAATCAGCTCAAAGGAAAAATATGGAGCTAAAACCAGGACACTGAAATGAAATAAAGAAAAAATAGATTAAATAGAAGGTATTTGTCTGAATTAAATCAAATAAAGGGTATAAAAACACTATTAGTAAAAATGCCAAAGGTAATCTTTTGAGCTTGATTCATCGAGCACCAGCATTTTTGCCTGCAATTTCCGTTTCTAAATAGAAAAACCTCGATCTTGCACATATGTTCTAATATCTGCCCATCTATTCACTTACCCATTACACATGCCTACAATGGTTTCTTCAGATGAAGTTAAATATGCCTTTTGTCTTTGGATAAATAGTGCTGCAAATTAGCTACCATAAAATAACACAGCTGCATCACTTTGCACAAATAAAGTACAAGGAACAATAGGCAATGCTGGATGATAAATACAAGCCGTTAGCAGGGAGCTTAAGTGCACTTTTTGCCATGGTAAAGGCTCATTTTACTAGCACATACTAAGGCTGGGCGGGACAGTATCATAATGCAACCATTTATTTAAAATATATTAAAATCTGTGTTTAAAGAGTGGACAGAGCAATAACTCTTAGGATTGTTAATATCAGTACATAACTTTTCCAGGAGACGTTGTATTTTCCAAACCTAAAGTGATCTATGAATTACAAATGAAGATGGAGTGGGACTATTCATGTTAGGGTTTGTATGACTAACCATAAGTTAGTTATTTACGTGCATAAAGAATGCTGTAAATTACCAATGGAGCCATATTAAAAACATCATTAACTAATAACATGCTACAATGAGCATGCGTCTTAGTCCTTCAGAATCTGGATCAAGCTAAATTGTTTTAGAGATGCAGAGAATTTAATTTGCTGAGATGCATCCATAGTCTGAACCATATTCTTGTATTTTCCTGCCACCTCTCTAGATTTGCATTTATCAGGGATAGAAAAATCACTGCATTTTTAGGTCAACAGCATGTCCTTTCTATCCTGTGGTCTTCAAAGCCTGAGCAGCTCCTTCTCTAAAGGGCTTGGATTATCTTTCCATCCAGGTTTCACTACTCCACCTGGGCTTGATCTTTCCCTTTGTTAATCTCTCACCTGCAAATAAATGGGCTGCAACAACTCATACAGTATTTTAATATCATAGTATGCATTAAAATAATTACAGCACATGTTTATGTAGCCCCAAGAGTCCCCAGCAAGGGCTCTGTGCACTTACAGACAAAGAAACCTGCCAACACCTGGACCTAACGAACTGTACATCACATCTCCCTGTGCTTTCAGTGGAGACAAGAGCATGCAGCACACAGCCATGTTACATGTGTTGGAAAATGAGGTTTGTGGCAATGTGTATGCTGTGCTTTTACATCTTGGTGGTGGAGGCTGAGCAGCTTGATAGTGAAAGGAAGGAAACAGGGATTACGATACAGTCAGAATGGTGCAGACCGTTGCCAAACACCCTCTTGTCCAACTGAATACCGGTTGTCATCTGTCCCCTGCTACTCCTTGCTCATCTGCCACTTCATTTTCCATCAAGTGGGAATTTCTTCCCACCCTCTGAGATGTCACCAACCACCACATCCCTCTCCAGCTGCCTTTTATAGAAAGAAGGAAGCTATAAATGCATTCTGTAAAAAACCCAAAACTGCTTTTCCCTTGTAAGAAAAACACAACTTCTGTTCCACAAGTGCTCTCTTTTTATTGTTGTGGCTTTGAAAGACACACACAGATGCCTTTTATGATCTTAAGCTTTGGGTGGCATATTTATGGAAACTCCAGTTTCTTAGCTCCGTGCCAGCACAGCTAGGTTAAAGAAAAAAGAAGATTAGGCACTAATAAGATCTGGAGTCCCAGAGAGATCAAAGCATAAAGACATAATTGCAGCTGGCAAAACAGTCCCTGGCAAGTGTTCCTAGCATGACAAGTGACTTGACTTTCCTGACACCCACCCTGAGCAGCTTTATATCACCTCTTGTCCCCTCCTGATAAGGAAGGAGGATGCAGCTATAGAGAAAGGAAAGATGAACAGAGGCAAAAACACCACTAGAAATCCACTATGTTGGCAGCACTTTAGAAGCTACTGGATTAAACCAGGAATTAAACTTTCCCTGGACTTTGGAAAATGAAGGATTTGAAGGAAACAGCATGTAAGCTCGTATGTGAAATGCCAACTGAAGAAGACAGCCACTATAACTGCATCTGGTGAAACGGATGCTCCTACCAGACTTTGCAGCCAAGAAGACAGGATTCCTGGAGCTGGAAGGAAAGGAAGTGAGGAGCCTGACTTCACAGTTCAGTCCTTGTGGCACTTGGCTGGAAGCAGGGAGTCTGACTATCTTGACTACAGAGTTAAGCTCCTTGTTCCTGATGCTTAGGCAACTCTGTCAGTGTCCTGCTGGCTACATGCAGGTCTGCAAATAAAAAGGTCAGGCTAGAGATAGCAAGCTAGGGAGAAAATAGAAACAGGGCTTTAAGGAGCTGGCTGGATATTTCTTGAGATGACAACAATTATCATTATAACACATTCTTATTCACTGGAGAAATCAAAGGAGAAACGGTCCATGAATTTTCCACCATTGCTGGTACAAAGTGCAAAGGGCCTCTCAAGTGCACTAGCTGATAAATAAACAGGTTCTTGAAAAGACAGGAGATAAAAGGAGAATGTCCAAGTCAGCTGGGAGCCATGCTGGACCTTTGAAGGGATTAAGGAGGGCAAGCTGGAGGCTGCAGCAGATGCATGCAAACCCCTCACTTGGGCAAGTACACTACTGCTCCGCGGCACAGCCCACACTGCACGTTGTATTTCCAGCTCTCACCTACTGAGCCTGGAAACCAGATGGCTCAAACTTATGCAGAAGGGAAACCTCCAAGGCACACAAATACTGTCTTTGCAAGTGTGCCTATTAATTGAGGGTGTTGCAAGAAAGCATCTTATATCGGTCTGAAAGCTCCAGTAAGAATGTCTCTTCTGATAATAAAAATAAACCACATGATAGTGAGACACATTTTTGTCTCTATAAAACACCCTGTAGTTGCACCTTTTTCACAGAGTCATCACTAAGGTTTATGGCAATTAATAGTTAAGCTGCCCTGGGCCCCCCAAAACACTGCAGTGTACTGCAAAGAGCACACAAGGATGACTTCTGTTGTGATGCATGGTTTTCACATCAGGAAAACATGGCAACCTGAGTGCATTAGCTGAAATACCCTGAAATTATTTTTGTCTTCCTTAGCAGACTAAAAAGGAAAACAGCAGTCAAAAGTATGCTGTTGCTTAGTGATTTTAGCTTCACATTATATATGCTTGAAGAAGAAAAGGCAGACAGAGCAAGGCCTCCTGGTTTTTGTTATGTAAACTGCTGAAAAGGTAACATCCTCATCCAGGATGTGAGTTCAAACAGCTCTTCAGCTTGAAATAATTATTTTTACCTATTCTATATTAAATAAACTGAATTCCAGGTTTGCTGTCACCTAGGGAAAGGTCATAACTATCCAAGGTCATTTGGAATCATCTAACTCTTCCCAGATGCCTGATACTTCTGTCCTCAATTCCCATCCCAGGACCTTGGAGCCAGAAAGCAAGCACCACGATATTCAACTGCATTTCTCATGGATCTTGCCCTTGTCAAATTCCCCAGGGTACCATTTTATTTCTCAGCTTCCTACTCACAAAGTAGCAGCAATACAGAAATGTACACACACCAAAATCAGGTCTCTCCCCTTGATTTCCCCTTCCCAGAGCTAGGGCTGGTCCCCAGGCAGATTTGGCTTCAGCTAGCTCAAAGTCCCCAGTGACCTCTTGCCTGTGAGATCTTGGTCAAATCACTGCATTCCTCTGAGCCTCAGATTTGACATCTACAAAGCCAGGACAATGATAACAATTTCCATCCTGAAAACTCTTCAGATCTGCTCTGCAGTCCTATTGCAGTCCCATCATCTCTATGAGCTCCTTACACATAGATAACTGTACTTACAGAGCATGAATGACTGGGGTGTTAGTTAAATTTACTGTGCCTCATACTCCCTTCTGTAGTGTCATATACTCAATCGTGATTCGAACCATCTGGGTGAAGAGCAAGGCTCAGGCTGTCATCATATCAACCTGCCCTGGTGAGTCTCAGCACACATGTGTCTCCTGCCTCATGATTCAAATATGGCAAGTCCCCCCAAATCTGGGAATGCCTGGACATGCAGTTTTGCATTGAGTCCCCATCACTGCAATGGAAATGAGGTTTCTGTAATTGCTCAGCCATAACTCTTTTCTGCATTATTTACCTTCTTTTCTTTGCCACTAAATCCCCTTTAGTGAAGCAAAACATTTGTGAGAAAAGAATTAAAAAGTAAAAAATCCTTATTCTAGAACTGGAATCCCTATTCCTAGAACTTTGCCTATTTCCAGAATAATTTTTTCCCTAGAATATACTTATATTACACTTCTGCAGTGTTTTCACATGCCCTTGCAAGTCTGGATTTTGGTCAAGCTCAGAAATTCCTGGGTACAGAAAGCTCTCTTACAAACTGAACTGCTCTTTTCCCAGGTGGCAAAACCTCTGCTGGCTGCACCAGTCGTGGGTTCATATCCAAGGCGAAGGTCAAAGCGATCAAGTACAGCATTGTAATTATCCTGGGTAAGTGAAAAGCCCCCACAGCTGGTAGCTAGAAAGGATGCTGACTTTTGGAAGCTGGTTTTCCTCAGCTCCTTCCATCATCAGCTCATAAAGTGCAGTAGATGGCTCAGAGGAGCTTTACCTTGACTCCCTCTTGCCTTCTAACCTTGTTCTTCCCCTCTCCTCCGGCTGCTAAGGTCTTATTTTAGGCGTCTGACATAAACCTCAAACGAGGTTAAAAGCACAACCCTTCATGTGTATAAAGAATGTAAAGGAGGGGTATTGCCTAAAAGGAACAAAGGAAGAGGGTCATCTCCTTCCCATCCAGGTTGACAGAATACTTGGCAACTGAGTTGTCTTTTAGACTTAGAGTCTATGTATGGCACGTTAGGTGCAGGGGTGGTGCAAGGGAGAGGAAGGAGAGGTGAGGGGATGCAAAGCAGTTGAATTTGGTGCCAGAGGTGCATTGCCTGCTGAGGTGGGAAGGATGAGCTCTCCTTTCCTGACCGGGCAGCAGATGACTCAGTGCAGGAGTCCTTCATCTCCTAGGGAAATGACATTATTCTGATGGAATTAGGAGGCTGACAATCTATCTGGATAAACAAAGGCAATGTCACACAGGGCTTGTGATTAGCTGCCGGAGACAGGCAGGAAGGCGACCGAAGCTGTTTATTCCCGAGGGCTGACAGCCATCCCCTGCCACTGAAAAAGAGATTGCTCCTCTTTCCAAGGCCACACAAAACTCAGATTGGATGGTATTATGGTAATAGCTGCTACTGAGGTGCTTAGCTCACTGTTCAGCAAGACAGGGGAGAGGCCAGTCTGGCTCATACTGTTCAGAAGCCCAAGAACAACTTCTCTGTGCCTGGGTTCTTCTGCATGGTAATCAGAGAAAGCTTTGGCCAGAAACAAATACAACTGCAATGCCATCGATGTTAAGAGCTCACCTGGATGCTCAGTATTTCAAAGGACCTTGATAACATTAGGCACCCAGGACCTCTTGATGTCTTTGGCCAGAAACAAATACAACTGCAATGCCGTCGATTTTAAGAGCTCACCTGGATTCTCAGTATTTCAAAGGACCTTAATAACATTAGGCACCCAGGACCTCTTGATGCGCAAACAGATCTAGGCACCTAATATTCATGGATGTCTTTAAAGCCTCTCCAAGTACTTCATAGTAAATGCTATAATCCATGCACTGACACTTTGCATTGCTACTCTGCTGGTATCCATGCATAGGCACTGCCAGTTTGCTTACTCTAGAAAGCAGGAGCAGGGTTTTCCTCTTCCTTGCACATTCAGTGGGTGCTCAGATAACTGCCAAGGCAAAAGTACTGATCAATGTGACAAGAAAACAAGCACAGTGTGACTCTGCTGTCTCATTTGGACATGTCTGATTTCACAGATACCTGTGCATCTGCAAACCAGGTACTTCAAGCTTAGTTGACTGCACTGCCTGTCTCAGCTTTTCTGTGTAAACCTTGAGTTAAAAGCCTTTGTGGAAGAAGATTACACAGGGACAGATTCATGCCCTATGCCTGCAAATAAAGATAGATCTGTGGCCTCCTTCTATGTACCACTGCCAAATGACACGTGCGTCTGCCACAATGTGGTGTGAAAGGGTGTCATTCCTCGCTCCTGGAAGTCTAAGAGCCTCTTTTTAAATAGGTGGCTGTGACAGTAGTGCTGTCACAGAGCAGCACTTTGGTGGTGTGTGCATTTAGATTGGCTGCTCACTCAGGGGACCATTAAAAGAGCACTTCACTATAACTGATGATGTTTTAACTGGCTACCTATTTACCCTTTATGTGTTGTGTAGTGTTCAAGTGTCTTGATATGTCTAGAGGGAGCACTCTAAACACTTAAAGGAGCACACATAATATATTTTATGGGCATTAAAATAAAAACAAAGACAAATAAAGGCACAATCTAGTAACTATTCTCTTAAATAAGACCCTGAATAAGGAGAGATGATTTTTTTTTGCATGGACAAATATTTGTGTGTTGTGACAATCTCTCCATGTGTGTGTGGTTACCTCCCTAAATAGCTGAACTATCTCACGTCAAGCTGTTCCTCTCTCTGTCTGTCTTGCAGCATTTGTTCTCTGTTGGAGCCCTTACTTTCTGTTCGATATCCTGGACAACTTCAACATACTCCCTGAGACCAAAGAGCGCTTCTATGCATCCGTGATCATCCAGAACCTGCCAGCCTTGAACAGTGCCATCAACCCCCTCATCTACTGCCTCTTCAGCAACCACCTCTGCCCCCCTTTTGAGTAATGCTCCTTTAATATCACTCTGATTTTCCCCTAAGAACAGAGGGAACACACAAACACAGTCCATAAAACAACTATTTCTGCCTGGTTTAATTCTAACCATTCCTTATTCTCTTTAGGG
>NW_009931322.1:0-346 GCF_000696875.1 Nestor notabilis | reverse complement strand
TCGAAGGCTGGGGGGAACTTTCCGGGATAGGAGTGATGGAGGGCAGGAGATGCAGGTCCTGTCCAAACCAGAATACATCTAGCACAGACGATGGTCCACAAAGCCACGCTGGAACCTGTACTGAGGAAAGCAGAGGTCCCCCTCGAGCCCCTTGCATCAGGGATGGACACTGATGACAAGAGCCTGCACCTTGTTGCTGTTGAGCAGCACACATATTTGGGATCACCAATGCAGCTTCATCAATCGCACGCTGCCAGTGCCAAACCCAGTGTGAGGGGGTTGCATGCCACTGTTGTGAGAGTTCATCTTGGCCCTCTGGTTTTTAAACAACCTGTAATATATATAT
>NW_009931321.1:0-15570 GCF_000696875.1 Nestor notabilis | reverse complement strand
CAAGTTGCCGGCTGGGCTTAAACCACGACCGGTGTATAAGTTAAACCCTTTCAGTAGGAATTCCAATCTGCAGAATCTTTAAAATGTCTCATCCTTATTGCAGTTGTCAGTTACAAAATTTTTTGTATGCTGAAGAGAGATCCTGAATCACATATCTTGCCTCTAGCAGGATATATGAGTTGGAGTTAGCTAGCAAAACAAACCAGATTGAGGCTGATCCTCTGTAGGTCTTCTCATCAGTTCCTGTTTCAGTGAACACAGGCTGAGAGTTTTGGTTAGGACATCAAGTTTTTTCTAGACCAGTTAAGCTTCATTTAATGCCTCTGTTGCTCATCCTGTCTTCCCTTAGTAACTCAGGGACTCTTGGGGTTTTTTTATTACAAAGTTGTTTCTGTCTGTTCCTCAGTGAGATCCGAGTCTTCTGTATGTCTAGTCTTCTTGGGCTTGAACCCTAGATGATCATGACTGACTGCTCCTTTAGGGAGTTATTAATTTTTGGGAAATTCATTGGGAAGTGTAACAAAGCTTCAGTCAGTTTCTATGAAGTTGTAGACACTGCTCTGTGGGAAACTCTGAGTATATATTCTTACAGTCCTCTGTGGTGTGTGTATGTATGTGGACAGTCACTCAAGAAAAAAAAGGATCTTATGCCCCCTGTACTACTTTCTGAAGCATGAGCCGAAACTACTTTCACCTAAAAGAGACCACACGTGCTTAATGCATGAGTTCACGGTGTATGTGTACTATGGAGGTGCATAGTGCATCTGTAAAATTGTAAGTCATTGCACCACACCTAAATTGACAGTACTACTGTGAAGATTTCTGTGAGTGCCATCTTCCACTTCTGCTTTGCAAGTGCAATTTGACAAGGCAAGAAGAAACAAAAGTTACCAGAAATTACCTTGTTGGCTGTACCTGAAGGTGTGGGTAGCAAAGAGCAGGTGCTCCTCCTCTGAAGAAGTTCTGAGCCTTCCTCCACCTGTACTGAACCTCTCATTATCCAAAACAATATATGTGTTTGCCTCAGAAATCAGTCTAACTTGAAGTGTATTCAGCTATATTTGAATGTATTCAACAGCCCAGCGATTGCAGAGTCCTCACAAAAGCTCAGGAGATAAAAAAGAAATTTATTCATTTAAAAGGACATGTGCAGCTTTCTACTTAATGAATACCATTATTCAGACACTGTCATGCGAGGGTTTTTTGGAGGTTTGGTGAATTGATAGTCAGCTAGTCTACCATCCCTTAGAGATACTGACTGCCAGCACAGAGAGAGTGCTGAGGAAACCATGGCATTAATTTTTTGAGTAAGGATGCATTTGCATTCCTAATTAGATACATTCCAGACAATGCCAGTTTCATTTCAGTCTGGAAGAAGCTTTAGTAAATCTGATGGTTATTCAGATGTATGCTGTTACCACAGCAGCTGAGATGAGGAAATAAAAGCATTCCATGGCCAGCTTATAGGGGTTTACTGATACAGTGCCAAAGAACAATGGATTGGCAATTACAGGGCATTGCAAGACTGAATCAGGGAAATAAATTGTTAATAAAAATAAAATTGGGAATTATAAATTAATGAGGACACTGATCCACAGAGGGCATTTTTTCAACATCAAAATAAAAACAGAAACTCTCCAGATCAGTTCCTCAGGAAGGATTTCAAGCATGTAATTACATAGAGAGAATGTTTTTAAACTGGAGTTCCTAAATGTAAAATGCTGCCAAATGGTATTGTTAATGCTGATAATCAGATCTGCTTTTCAACATCCAAACTTACCCATAGATACATAAAACGTTCGTTCCAGTTCTGCAGGTGTAATGTGGATAACACTTGAGAGCGACTAAATAGTAGAAGGTGTGCTGCACTGATGAGCTGAAATAGAAATGCCTCTGGAACTGCAGGATGCTTCCCTTAAGATGGTTTTAATTGTTTCACTTTCACTTTCAATTAATTGAATTTAATTAATTCACGTAGTGGTAGCTGTTGATTTGAAATCATGAGATACTTGATCCAAGGCATGCAGCTGTATGTCCTTATCAGTGTCTATGTTCCTCAGTCCTTACTTAACTCTTGAAGCATCTGATTTTTGTTTTAAGTGTAAAGGCTTTGCGAGCTTGACCTTGAAAAGGAACATTTGAGCGTTACCTGGATAGTGTTTTAACCACAATACTGCTGTTATGGAAATAAATGAGGATAAGAGAGACAAGAATTCTGCCATATGAAATCAATGGAAAAGTCAAAGGAAACAGGTTGACAGTCTTTAAGACTATGCATTAAATGTTGCAGAATATTAAGGCTGATGCTAGAACTTAAAAAAAAGCTTATATATGAAAGCATAGTTGCTTGAAGAAAATGAGGTAGCAGGATTGAAGTAACAGCTGATAGTATTCCCTTAGAACAGTGAAAAGTTGTAATGACTTCAAGTGAATAATAACTGCTGATAGCTGAAGCAGTAATAAAGTCATCTTAACAGAAATACATCAAGAACAGGGGAAGAGAATTCACTAAATGGAAGTTTCATGGGATTCTTTGTTTTTATTGGAAGATAAACAGACGTGGGAAGTCATCTCATATTGTAGAAATACTTATTTATATTTACATCTGAATTAGCATCATTAACTGTGTTGTTGTTATTATGAGTCTACATTGTAGATGTCTCATCAAAATGCTCTATACTGCACTAGTTTTGGGACACTGTATGCATTTCAGTTGAACATGCTGACTTTTTTTTACGTGCTAATCTCCATATAGTACCAGGTCTGTTGTGTTTCCAAAGAGATAAAGCTGATTTCTGTTTTCTGGCAAACAACTACAGCTACCATTTTGCTTGTATTTCATATTTATGTACTCTAACAAACTCTCAAAGGTCTGATTTTCTGCCAGTTTCATTAGTTTAAGGCCTTTAATATCTTCAATAGATCAGATGACCATTCTGGTTCTCTGTGTAATAGTGTTGCTGGTTTTGTTGCTTTATAGAGCAAAAAGCTGCTCAGCAGTGTATCTGTTAAAAAAACCCCACCTCTCCTTTTCCTTGAAATTTGCATCCTGTTTACTTGAACATGTAGGTGCGTTACTCTAGGAAATATCTTTAGAGTTAGGAGTTACCACTGTTTCCATAACAAGTATCTGTTCTTAAGAGTTGAGGTCTTTCCACAAAAAAAAATCAATTTTTTTTTAGTAGAAAACCAGATTAATTTACTGATTTTAAAAACAGGTGGTGTGTTTGCACCTTCCGTAGAGGGAGGGAGACAGAAGATGCTTCTGTGCTTCTACATTCCTACACTTTCAGGATAAAAACTTTTAACTTTTCAGTTCATTGTGCATTCTTCCGACTATTACCCCTGCTCCTGTGCTCCAGTCATTTGCTCAGATTTTACAGGAAGATTTCTCTCATCTTAGATTCTGTGGTCTTTTTACGTATAAAATGGCTAGTGGGTAGAAAAATAAGTGCCCGTTCGTCTCCATATGTGCAGTTCCAAAATTGTCCTTTTATATTCTTGTACTATATTATTTCTATACAGAGAAATCATCCTGTAGTATAGGAGTGTCAGAAGCAGATACCCCCTTCCTAGCAAGAATATGTAGGATTTTCATACTGTTTTATGTATATGTTGGAGGAGCAGACTCTTTCTCTAACTGCATATATAGGCATATGAGAAAGCACTTGGTGTTGTCAGGCTACATCTTGCATACAGGTCTGATGGTGAAGATTTTCTTCCCTCTCCAAATCAGCAGCTCGCATGGAACATTCAGGTGACTCTAGATATGACTTAATGGAAGTAAGTGCTTAAAAGGAGTTCCAGGAACTCGCCGCTTGGATAGTACCAGTACTGCAGTTACTGTATGTTAACATTTACTACTTTTTTTCATTATTTGAAATTCTTCTAATATACTCAGTATTTTGTCCAAAATATTATGGTTAACAAAGCCTTCTTTCTAAACCCAAAACCTTACTTTTTACTGTGACACCTTTTACTTGTCTCACATTCTCGTTAGTGAGGAGAAAGAGAGAAGAGAAACATACATATATGATCATAGAAGGAAGGGATCTCAGGAGATCACCTGGTCCAACTTCCTGTTAGAAGCAGAATGCTGTCCAGGGTTCTGTCAAGCCAAGCCTAACTTCACTGTCTGGGTTTTTTTTTTAATATATATTAGTTTTAAGACAGTAATGTAAAATTGATGGGGCAAGCATGTGTGTTAAATCTTACTTACAAAAGCAAGCTGTTTGCTACATTGCATGCCACTACTAGACTACAATGCTTCTACCCTTGCTGTGTTTATGCCTGCTTGTTCACATTCAGCACATGACTGTATGAACCATCCTCACTTTTTTAATGCTTTTCCAGATTAAAAATGTAATGTTCTTAAATCTGCCATAGGTTTTCAGTTTGTGTCAGCTAATGGCAAAGATGTGTTGTTTTTAAAAAAATAGTAATAATAATAAGAAAAAAAAAAGGCTCTCTATATAGAGAAAAACAGTGACTGATTTCAGAAATGCTCATACAGGGACCAGTGGTGAAAGTGTCAGCTGCATGCTGTATCCATTACGATATAAATGTGCAATTATCCATCCTGGCAAATCTGCACTGTCTCCTGGCCAAGCTATACAGCCTTAGGCATTATGCAAGGCTGTGAATTAAGAACTTCTCAGCAGCAAATTGCTGCATGGCTTATCATCAAAGTCTCTTAGTGCTGGGGCTACTGGTTCAGACAGAAGCCAATATGCTTTTCACAGACATGGATGGCATGAACAGTTTTGACTTACTACTTGAAGTTTTAGTTCTTCCCAGTTTAGGGATTAAATCATATGGCAACTGTCACATATGCTTATGTTTTTAATTGTTCACAAAATTATCCCTCTCTCTCAGGAAAACAGAACTTTCCAGAATGATTCAGTAGCTCTGCTTTCGTGGCTTATTGGAAACTTAAGCACAAGGCAGTGTTTTTTCTGGGCCATTAAAATCTTTGCTGAGGGTTTTTTTTCCTTACAGCAAGGAAAAGTGATGTGTATTCCTTCCATGCCATTTGGTGCTTACTGTCCAATATAAGTTATGTTGCCAGAGAAATGGAATGAATATTATTCTGTTAAAAGGGAAGGAGTGAATTTCTGGAATAAAACTGGGAGGTGCAGCAGAAGTGTTACAAATCACAGATAATATATTAAAATATGCATCCTGCCACATGGTTCAGTGGAGTGTGAGAAATGCAAGCCTGGAAATGGAGACTGCAGTCTCTTAGTAGTGTTAATAGCTCAGGCTATGGTTCTGAAATCAGCCCTGTTGATGCTAGTGCCAGTTCTGGCTCATAGATCTTCATTGCTCAGTGTAAATCTGGACATAGATTCCTTTTACCGATCATAGTCATCCGTACAGTCCATGGCCTAGTTGAAACTTCTCAGTTGCCATTATTTTCACTGTGGAATCACTTTAGCATGATGCAGAAAAGCAGTGAGGTACATTACAAATGTATTCAGTATATAACTGGACTTCAGAAACATAATAATGATTATTTTGTGCTAGACTGTGATTTCAGTTTTGCTGGCACAAGAATGGAGTAGCGCTGCTGTGGCCTGTGTCGTTCTGTGCCTTGACATTGGTGTAACAGTGTAAGATCTGGTCACATTGTCATGCATTTCCCTGCTGAAGCAGCAGTGTGGCAGTGAAAAAGGTTTGGGGTGAGTTACTGATTGGTTTAACCTGAATGGTTTCTTTTGGTTTACATGCCTTTAATTCATTCGTATTCCATAGGTGTATTTGAGTTCAGCTTTGCTGTTAATGATACCCTTCTGCTATTTTTTTATTTTTTAAAAACCATTGCTTGCAGACTTGAATCACACCAGTTTATTTTCTTCAAAGTGTGCTCATAGAGTTGGCATGCAGAGTTGGTGAAGGCAGGTGAGCATACTAAGTAAGGAGGCACAGTAATAACAGGGAAACCAACTCAGAAAAAAAAGAAAACATGAAAGAAAATTCTTCGGAGAATGAAAAAAAACCCAAACCCCTCCACTGAGCTACTGAGCTTGCTAAATGGAAGACACTGTTTTCAAGTACTGCTTACCTGAAAAGATTCTGTAGAGGCTGACAAACTGGATACTACCTAATTACCTGAGAACTTCTGAGACTTACTGTCTGTTCTTAAAAAGAGAGAAAGGAGACCATTATATTATCAACAAAGTCAGTGTATATTGATAATGAAATGTTTTGCAGCAAGAGAGTACTGAGTATCGTCTAGTGCATGGATTGTGTTGAAATTGCAGTTTTAGACCACCATTACTTTGGTATAACTAAGCTGTTAGCTTTTGAGGACCCTTTTTTTTTGAGGCCCACTATACCAGATACTTTAGGAAATGAGAACAGTAACATTAATATAAAATTAGTTTGTTTCTCCAAATGCCTTACTACACTGATTTCCTGAAGTAGTCTGCATAAAATGATTGTAGAAAATATAAGAAAACCCAATTACTCAGCAAGTTCTTCCTGAAAATAGAACCTTTCCTTTTTCCTAGACATGGTCCAGCACGGAATAGCGCATGAGAAATTTTATGTTCCAGTTTGATTATCCTTTGAAATATCATGGAAAAAAACCAGTAAGAACTTCCATGTTATGATACAGCAAGGCATATATGTGTGAAGTACTGAAGATAAAGAGCTGCCAGTAGCTATCTAGAGTGAGGCAGTGGCAGCTTGGGCATGCACACAGGTAATGTCCCTGAGAATGGCTTTGTCAACAGATGACTGCCTTTGTTAGCCCCCTTGCACCCAGAGCAGCAGCAGCGGCTCATTCTCTTATTAGAGTGTAATTGGGTTTTTTCCATTGGGATTATGACCAGTGCAGGAATGGGAATATCATCATTCTTTTGGGTGTGCTGAAATACACTGGCTGACTGCGTGTAGTCTTGCAGTGAGGGGCCACATGCTTGTCTGTAGTAATTGGTGTTGGAGCCAGCCAGGTAACTGACATCCATTGTTCCTCCACCTGTATTTATTGTATTAGCCGTACCACTGCCTGCCCTTTATCTTCTTCATAATCAGTGTGTAATTTGCTCATTGAGGAAATCAGATAAGCACATGACAGACAACTGTACATTCTTTGTTGCTGATGTGCTATCAGAATGGGAATTGGTCCCTCTTGCTTTAGTGAGAAACCAGTCTGGCATCCCATCTGCACGACACATGCCATGTGGTGTCTGTGAGTTTTGTGGACCAGGTAGGGTGGTTCTGTCAGATATGCTCTGAAAATGTTTGTGCGTTTGTGAAAGATGGATTCCAAATACATAAAAAACCATAAGTATGTAGCTTAATTAATATTCAGCAAGAGGTGAATATTTGTTTGCTGTTCCAGTGAGGAAGAGCTAACCACAACAAGCAAAGGTAAACCTTTTGTAGCATACAGTTAGGTGCTTGAAGTGATGTGAGATCTCACCAGTGCTCTGGACCTGTTTATGCATGAAGCTCAGTCTCACTGGTCAGTTGCCAGCAAATAAAACAAGCTTGTTACCTTGGTAAGTGAAGCCAGAAGTAGAAACATACCCAGATTTTAAGCAGAGCAGCACCAGCACAAAGTTTGGCTTCATTTGCCAGTGTTGGGGTTTGCTGACTAATCACTTGTTTCTGAAATGAAACCAGTCCACAGCAGAGATGAAACCTAAAGTTGTGTTTGCCTGAACTTAGGCTTCCCTTTCCACTTTGCTGTTCTATTCCATTCATACAGCCTTAAGCCTTGCACCTTACAGTTTTTGCTGTAACGGGCTTGACTGCTTGATTTTTCTCTTGCCATTTATAGGAAACTCACAGATCAGAAAGCATATGACTCACTTTCCTTGCCTTTTAACTGCAGAAAGGATCTGCATAAAGAAGATTATTTTCCTGGGTGAAAAGATCACCCTATCTAGTAGTTTTGCTGCTGTATTTTTGGTTTTGTTTGGATGTGGGTTTTTTTGGTATGTGAAATTGCACCATACCTTTGTAGAACATACTACCCTTAAAATTTATAGGACTGTTTTCTCCCAGATAAAATAATCACATTTCTTGGCTGGTAGAGTCAAATGCAGATGAAATCTTAGGGTGTATTTAGTTCATCAATAAAAAAACCCCATAATTTTCTCCTGATACTTCCCATTTCAGAAAACTCAGTAGCAACTACTACCTGCAGCCTGGATATTCAGAGATGGAATGATTTGCTCTTACATGGTCTGTAGGATTGCCAGATAGCTCAGAGGTTTGGCAGGCAGCTTTTACCCAGGCATAATTGGGTTTTAGGCTGTGATACATCTGTGCTCCTTCTTCATTTTTTTCTTGGATATGTTGATTAGCCCAGACATTAATCTAATGCCTGGTCAAAAAAATAAAAAGTAAAAAATTTGAGAGCGTTATTAAGTGCCGAAAAATACCACCCTCCAAAAGGAGAAATGGTAGATGAAGGGAGGGTGGTGGATGTAGTTATTCTGGATTTTAGTAAGGTATTTAATACTATCCCTCACAGTACCCTTCTGGACAAGTTGTCCAACTATGGAATAAGCGGATTCACAGTGCACTGAGTGAAGAACTGGCTGAACAGCAAAGCTCGAAGGGTTGTAGTGAATGGGCTTACATCTGGGTGGTCACTAGTTCCTCAGGACTGAATTCCAAGGCCAGTTCTGTTCAATGTATTATCGATGATAGGGCTGGAAGGAATTTCATACGGCTTACTTATTGTGCTCCTGCAGATACTTGCAACAATCTCGTTGCCTTTATTTTCAAGAATGTGACATTGCTGCTTTCTGTTTAGCCTGTGATCCACTGTAATTCTTAAAAGTTTTTCTGTAGCATTCTTATTAGCCACTTTAGTTCCCATCTCTTACTTGTACAGTTGATTTTTCCTGCCTAAATTCAGTACTTTGCCTTTGTTCCTACTGTGCTATCTTCCTTTCTCAGTCCATTTGTTAAGATACATTACATTTTAACACTGGCTTTATAATCACAGTCTCTCTCAATAATTCACCTACAGATTTAGTAAGCCCACTGTATTCAGTTGTACAAAGTTTTAATGAAAATGCTGTGCTTAGTGCAGATGTCTTGAATTCTACTTGATAACACTGTCATTTTGACAGACTAATTTTGGTAACTGTTTTGGAGTATAGTTTTTTAACCAGTTATGTATGAACTTTATCGTAGGTTCATCTAGAACCTCTTTCACTATTTTACTGAATAGGAGGTCATATGCAAGCATACAAAAACCTTTGCCTCTATCCATAAAAGAGATAAAACATCGTTTATCAGGATGGTTTGTTGTTATTGCCAAAGTTAAAATTCTTCAGGAGATTTGAAACCAGATGTAGTTCTAATATTTACTGACCGTGAAAGGGTTTTACTGAAATTACTCATGTGGCTGAGCAGTTTCCACGAAAACTTAGAATTATGGGTATTCAGCACCATTGACAAAACAAATGAATCTCGTTAATACTTTTATAACAATTATTTATCAAAGGTGTTTTTTTCATATCAGGGAAAAAAGTCTTTATTATGCTCTGTTCTAGTAAGAAAGACTTTTCTTAAAAAAATTACATCCATTGCCATGGGATAAAAATACTGCTGATCTGCTCCAGTTACTGATTGAATTAACCATAACCAGCCTAAACTGATACTGTTCTTACTGTTCACTTACTGTTCAAGTCAGATAATACTGGCAATTTCTGAAAGACCACTTTCACCCCATGCAATCAGGCAAGATTTCATAGAGTTACAATTGGCTGCAGTTATTCTGCTTTTTACGTACCTTAGTTTAAAATAAAGTGTGGTTTTATGATCTCAAGATGAGCAGTGAGCACCTCCAGAATTTCCTAGTTGTTTAAGCAAATGCAGTCTGATTTATTGCAGCCAGAATAATCGGAGTATTAGAAACTGTGACCAATGAGAGAACACTGAATGGATTAGTCTTAATGAGCCTAGTGAATAGAGCAACAGCAGGGGAGAGAGAAGGGTAAGATTTGACAGCTGTTTTCAGTTACAGAAATGTTGCACAAGATGTGTTATAGTGCTGGACTTGGTAGTCCTGGTAATGATTGGACTTGACAATCTTGAAGGTCTTTTCCAACCCAGTTGATTCTGTGATTCTAAGGAGACAATCTCTGCTACATGTTTATCATAATGGATACAAAGAGAATAGACTCTAACTGCATGGGGGAGGATTCAGTTTAGAGATTTGGAAAACCAAATTCTGTGAGTAAGAATTTGCTAGATTTTCATAGATACTAAGGAAATTGTGTCTTTGTATCATTTTTATTTATGGCAGTATTTGTTTGTAAAGGACAGAGTTATGCTGAATATCTCCCCTTCCATTTCACTGGCCTCCAGAGGCTGTCAGAGCTGCATATTGTGAAAAAATACACAAAGGGAAAAGAGTGATCTGAAAAAATTTCTCATTTGATGTGTTAGAGGAGAGTATTCCTTGCTGCCTTGTTTCATGAACTTCTTGTAATGAAACCTTCCCAAGTTAAAGAAATCATTTCACATACAAACCCAAGAATTTTCCATGAACTGTTAAATGCATTAGTACTAACAGTGCACATAAAACTAAAAACATGTTGCTCTATGATTCTCTATAGCACCTATAAAAATTGTAAAAAAATGATGTAATTAGTAATTTGTTCAGAAAGAAGACCTGAAATAGTATTCTTTGAGGAGTGGCTGGATGTATGTATGTGCTTCATTTGGGGAACCTAGTTTATAATAATGTGGAATTTAACTACTGATTTGTGACACGAAGGCTGGTTTGCACAATGATGTGCTTACTGGGTTATTTAGTTCCATGTCAACTGGCACTGATCGCTTAGTTGAACAATAATTGGTTACTGAACAATTAAATGTGGCTGGATGCTTGTCCTGGGCTTCAGAAGCCTCTGGATAATTAAAAGCAGGAATTAAAGTAATGGATATATGATTCATGGCTAGGGTGGTTTTATTTTCAGTGTCTCAGTGTCTGAGAGGAACATCTGCTAAAACTGAGAAGTTAACATTTCAACACGAAGTCATAGGTGGAGAATGTGTGGGAAGGATGATGGTAGTGGTTCCTGTGCGTTCAGAAGTTGGCGTTGCATTTAGATAGTGTATTTTCACAATTATGCACAAGTTTTTGATTGACAGGCTTTTTTCTATGTACCTTTTCTTAAGATGATATATTTTACATGCAAAAGTCATATAGTACAGTCACTTGAGACAGAAGAGACTTGAACAAATCTTGAGACTGTAGATAATCATTTCATCTATTCCAGTTTGAGAATCGTACTTCTCATTGGCAGTTGTCTGCTCAGGAACGTACTCATCTATCCAAGGGATTTTTAGGTCTTTCTTCTTCTTTTCTTTTTTTTTTTTTTTTTTTTTTTTTTTTCTTTTTTTTGTGTAATTCGTTTAACAGAAACAGATGGATTTGGCATGTTAAGACAAAAAATTTTGATGCAGGGGCTGCCATTGGTCAGGCTTTATTCATCTGATAAACCTATGTTTCTTAAGTTTGTTCTCTCTCTTGTTTCTTGTCCTTTCTGAGCACTGAAATGTCTTTTTAAGACAGTCAGACTTTGAAATCTTTACTGCACCTTTTTTAACTTTAAAATATTGATGATTTCCACACGCAGTTTCAGTTTACTTACCTGCATTCAGTCAACCATGAAACTTTTTTTTTTTTATTTGGCTTTGGGAATGAGGCTTTGGGATGTACTCTCCTTCATAAATGAGTTTACTAGGAAGGAAAGGGTGTTCTGCAGGAAGGCAGGCTGTATTGCATATTTTCAAAGTGTAATTTCAAATCTCTTGTTCACAGAAGTGTATTTCTCTTTCTGCACCTGAAATACAGGTTTCCAGCAAAAGAGGTGTAACTTAGAAAATAGGTGCAAAAACTCTCTGTGACAGCCTACTCAGCTTTGACAAGTTCCCAGTTTCTACTTCAGATGGGTTTTGAGAAGGCAGTTCTCAAAAATTCTGCTTCAGACTTTTAAACTGGACTCCTGTATTTCAGACCATTTATTGAGAAAACTATTACCGTAATGTACGCTCACTGAGAATTGAAAACACAGGAATTGTCACATAGACTCAGACTATTGATCTATCTAGCTATTTCTAATGGTGATTAATCTTAAATTAATCCAGTTAATTAAGCCAAGTTTAACAAGTTGGCTTCTTGTTAAACAAGCAGACGAAACCCCCTAGTGTCCAGTAGACATATGGTGAGTTTTGCACCATACTGTGAGATCAAGGCATTTGTTAGTATTAAAACCTCAGCTGTTTACCATGTAACCTAATCTTTTTTTTTTTTATTTTATTTTATTATTTTCATCTTTCAGTGTTAAGGGTCATCATTTGTTCTTTGTTAAACTGTTTGGTCTTCACCAGAGTTTGTTTTCACCACTAATCTTACCTGAAATTATAGTTTGTATATATAAAAGATCTTCTTCACAACTTTTTTCTGTTAGTAACAAGAACTGTTTATCACCTGCATTCAAAAATAAACTATCTGTAATGTGTACAGGCTATAGCAGGATAATGATTTTACTATTACTTGATGACAAATTCCTTGCCAGCAGTTGGTGAAAATACTGCTAACAGAGTTCTGATCTCTGGTTTAATTAATCATTGTTAGCTTTATATTCATAATATTCCAAATAATGTCCATGCAAAAGACTTAATTTTAAGGGAAGTGCCATGAAGAGATTTAAAGAATAGACATAATAATTTTTAATGATGACTGGAGGGGATAGTGTTAACCATAGCATTGAGATGCCACAATATTGACAAATTAAACCCACAGGTTTTAAATTTGCTCTTTATAATGTGGGGTTTATTGTTTTCGAAAGAAGACTCAAAGTAATTGCTTTTAGCAAAAACCTGAAAAGTGCTTTTAGAGAATAGATAGCAAGAATTATATGAGGTTCTTACTAATTTAGTAAGGAAAAATAAATAATGCTTGCAATTTCTTGTTCACCCTCTAGAGCATCAAAACACTTTCTCTGGCAGCTGGTGACCTGGCAGAAATAAGTGTGGGATAATGGTGGTATTATGACTAACGCACAAAAATATCAGACGGTAGATAAAAGTATTTGCAGAGGGTCCATTTGAGACACATTTACCATAGTTTGTTACAATGAATAACATGCTGCTTGACACGATGAAAATAGAGCCATTAGTCAGATGTCCAAAGTAGAATAATCTCTTTGAACTTGTTCTCAGTGAAGAACATGATGGACAAATTCTGGTCCTCCTAGGGTGCATATAAGCATTTCTGTTGCTGATGTGGGATTTACATTCCGCAAGTAACTATGTATTTGTAGTGGTATAAAAAAGACATCATTCATCAGCTTAGCTCCTGTTAAGGTGTTAATCTGAATATTTAAGTATTCATTTGGGAAAAAGAATGACTTATAGGGGATGTTGAAACCAAGATAAGATAAAGCATAGGAGCATATAAGGACAATTTAAACTTTGACATTTAAATTAATGTTAGATAAGAGCAGATAGTTTCCTTCTTTCAAATCATGATTCCTCTTTGTCCATTTATATTAAATACCTTGAGATTTTAGACTTGGTTCTGCATTATTTTTTTAACAGTTGAGACCCTTTATTTGCAAGATTGATGGCTTCATGAGTGTATGTGATCTTCAGAAGTGAAAAACCTAGATAAAGTTGTTTGGATAATTACTTTTGAGGAGGGTTTGCCTAAATGTCCTGGTTTAAACCCAGCTAGCAACTAAGTACTACGCACCTGCTTGCTCACCACCCCTCCACCCTCCCCGCCCCATTCACCCTTCCCTAGGCAGGATGGGGAGGAGAATTAGAAGAATGTAAACCCCACAGGTTGAGATAAGAACAGTTTAATAACTAAAATAAAGTAAAATATAGTGTGAATAGAAATAATACCAACAATAACATAATAGGAAACAACAACAAAAAAGAAAACTCAGAAAACACAAGTGATGCCCAGTGCAATTGCTCACCACCTGCTGACAGATACCCAGCCTGACGTGAGTAGTGATCGATCCCTTCCAGGTAGCTCGCCCCAATTTATACACTGGGCATGACATTCTATGGTATGGAATACCCCTTTGGCCAGTTTGGGTCAGGTGTCCTGTCTCTGCTTGTCCTGGCTTCCTGTGCCCCTCCTCACTGTTACCGCATGAGAGACTTGAAAAGTCCTTGCTCGGGGTAAGTGCTACATAACAACTGGATGGCCACACGCAGAGAGTTGCGGCCAACAGCTCAGTGACCAACTGAAGGCCAGTAACACGTGGTGTCCCGCAGGGGTTGGTGTTGCGACCAGTCCTGTTCAGCATCTTTGTTGGCAACATGGACAGTGGGATTGAGTGCACCCTCAGCAAGTTTGCTGACAACACCAAGCTGTGTGGTACAGAGGGACCTTGACATGTTTGTTGGCCAATGCCAACCTCATGAAGTTCAGTCAAGACAAGTGCAAGGACCTGCACTTGGGTCGGGGCAATCCTAGGCACAGCTACAGGTTGGACAGAGAAGAGATTCAGAGCAGCCCTGCGGAGAAGGACTTGGGTTTGTTGCTCGGTGAGAAACTGAACATGAGCCAGCTTCAGTGTGCACTTGCAGCCCAGAAAGCCAACCGTATCCTGGGCTGCATCACATGAAGCGTGACCAGCAGATCGAAGGAGGTGATCCTGCCCCTCTACTCTGCTCTCATGAGACCCCGCTTGGGAGTACTGTGTGCGGTTTTGTGTCCTCAACATAAGAACGACATGGAGCTGTTGGCAGAAGTCCAGAAGAGGGCCACAAGGATGATAAGGGAGCTCGATAACCTCCTGATAGAAGACAGGCTGAGAAAGTTGGGGCTGTTCAGCCTGGAGAAGAGAAGGCTGCGTGGAGGCCTCGTTCCAGTGTCTGAAGGTGGCCTGCAAGGATGCTGGAGAGGGGCTCTTCGTTAGGGACTGTAGCAATAAGACAAGGGGCAATGGCTTCAAACGTCAACAGGGAAGATCAGGTTGGATATAAGAAAGAAGTTCTTTACAGTGAGGGTGATGAGGCACTGGAATGGGTTGTCCAAAGAAGTCGTAAGTGCTCCAACCCTGGTGGTGTTCAAGGCCAGGCTGGACAGAGCCTTGGGCGACATGGTCTAGTGTGAGGGGTCCCTTCCCATGGCAGGGGGATTGGAACTAGATGATCTTAAGGTCCTTTCCAACCCTAACTATTCTATGATTCAGCGTTGTTCTCGGACTAAAGCCGAAACACATCACTGTACCAGGTTCTACCTGGTTTCGTGTGAACTGGATTACCATAGATAGCAAAGACGGAATCTATGAATCAGACAAGGAACTGCTGAGGAAACTTAGAGGGGAAAAAGAAGCTTCCAGAAGGTGGAGGCGAGGACAGGCAACCTGCGAAGATTACAGGAATGTTGTCCGGGAAGCCAGGGACCAGGTCAGGAAAGCTAAGGCCCAGTTACAATTAAATCTGGCAAGGGACGTCAAAAATAACAGGAAAGGCTTCTATAGGTACATAGCAAGTAAGAGACAGACTAGGGACACCGTGAGCCCTCTCCGGAAGCAATCGGGAGAACTGACTACCCTGGATTTGGAG
>NW_009931320.1:23985-56211 GCF_000696875.1 Nestor notabilis | reverse complement strand
GCCTGTGGCAGGTGGTTGGAGCTGGATGATCTTTAAGGTCCCTTCCAACTCAAACCGTTCTATGATTCTAAGATTTACAGCTCAGGAGGGATCTACCTCTCCCCTTTCAAGCGCAACCCTTTGCCGGGTCTCCTACAGCCTCTCTGTCAGAGTACAGTATCCTCCTACTCCACCGCCCTTCCTCACTGAGCTGGGCAGCTCTTCCTCCTCATGTTCACCTTTCAATCCTGCCTCATATCTGGACTCTTGTTTCTTGTCTTCTTGGTCAGTCAGGCCCAGCCTCTTTGCTCAGCACTTTGTGTGACCTATTTGTTCCCTTTCCAGCACACTTCTCTTTCACGGGTAACCTCAGTAGTGCCTCTGGTGCAGTCTCTCTCCTTTCTCCCATCCCACAGTTCCTTCTCAGTGTCCAAATCCTCCCTCCTTGCCCAGCTAATTGTCTTCTGCCTGTCTTGCCTTCACATCTACTTTTCTATGTTTCCTTGCCAGCCTCCATTAACAAATTCTCTGTGTTAAAACCACTGGTCCGTCTTCCCCACATCTCCCATCCTTCCCTATTCCTTAAGGTCAGAAAGGACAGTTTCTGTTGCTGAACTGGCCTGGCTTAACCTTTGCCCTTAGCTTGGTACCTGACTTAAACCAGCCCAGAAGCAGGAATTTTTTTAGAATAAGGTAATACACAGTATATGGTTGTTGAGTGTTCGTGGCAGTTGCTGGGTCACTGGAAATGGATGCAACTTATGGAAAATTGTCCATTTCAGCAGTCCTCCAGTATTACTTTTCTATGTATAATCCTTGACATTTCAGTTCAAAACAAAGGTAAAACTCGGGTAAGGGTGGTACGAACCGGGTTAACACAATCAAAAGGGAGTCTTTGAATTTTTGGGGTTTTTTTGCAGCCATGCCCACAGCATTTCTTATCCAGCAGAGTACATAAACTGTGCACAGATTCCCATGTACATATGACCTTTTGCACAGTCCTTTGATCTTTGACAGGAGTCTTCAGACGCCCTTTGGACTTGGAGACACTCTCATAGTCTTCTGCAGCTGTAGATGTATTTTTGGTCTGGAGTGAACACTTGATCTAGTTAGGGGAGGTTTTCTTATTCTTAAAATGACATGAAGTCCTCAGAAGGAGATGAAAGTACATCTTTGTAGCTTTGTACCTGTGGGAATATTAGCCGGAACAAGATAGAAATGGAAATAGAGAGAACATGATGCATAGTAACCAATCACAGACCTGTAAGACATGTATTACTTATGAACACATGATCAAACAGCTGCTTTTCCTGCCTTTTACAAGGCGTTCATGACATACTGTTCTCCTCAGTAAACAATTACTGTATTTACTGAACTAATACAGCACTTGATGCTGATTCCTCATCTCTTTCCATAATTTCTTCTGTTAACATTCAAAGACTTATTAGGAAATTTTTTCATCTTTTTCATCTTTTTCACACTTTTTTCATCTCCAGGCATCTACAGCTACAGAAATTCCTACCCTTGTCCAGCCCTACCTCCCTGCTAGTGATGTGTTTTTGTCTAGAACTCTAAAACAGACTTTTCCTCTCAGCATGGGAGGCATGAGACCCTGCTGAAGTTAGGAGTGCAGAACCAGAGACTGAAAATTGTCACCTGATTCCTTTCATCAGTTCTCCAGAGCTTCCATGCATGAGTACATGACCACAGCTGCCTTCTTTTGGACCCAAAAGGGGCAGAGCTACAAGAAAGCAGAGAAAGAAACCTCTGTTGCCTTCTCTAATTACAGCTGCAGAAGGATTTTGAGAAATTGCTATTGAGAAATACATCAACATATTGTTGATGCCTTTGACCTAGTGAGTGATGACCTAATACCTATTTAATTGACCCGCAGCCAATTTACCTTTGGATCAAAATTTGAATGTTGCTTGTTTCTTAATAGTATGATCTGGTCATTATAAATGTGAATCATAATAGCCCTAAGTAAGGGATTAATCCTGCAAGAGGCTGAACATCCTGTGTGGGAGGACAGGTACTCAGTATGCCACCTACCTTATTCTGTACATCATCAAATCACACCATTTCTCTGAAGCTGATTTGACAAATCAGTCATAAAGATCTATACTGTAAAAACAGGCATTCATACAGACAAATATGTTGTACTGTTCACTGAGGAAGCAGAAAATAATTACACTCAATGATTCTCATTCACACCTGCTTTACTGGAGACTTAGGTCAATCTAAATCCATTACCAACCCGAAACTGATGAGAAATGGTCTTTCAATTATTTGTCTACTTTACTCTGTTTTCTGTCAATTAAGATGGCAAAAATAAATCAGATGCCTTGGTCAGTCACAAACAGATCTAACCTACTTCTTTTTAAGAAAAAAATCTGCATGAACTTAATCAGTAGTAGAATATTGCATGACACAACTGAGAAAATAATTGTAATTAGTTAAAATAAGTAATTGGAATTAGTTAAAATAATAAAAATACTCTGTGTCCCTCATTAAAAATCTTTACAAGAGTAACTAAAATTGAAAGGAACAGTTGAAAGATCAGGGTCAACAGCTGTTTCTTTTTTAGCTATTTTAACTCTAGCTCTCAATTATTTTAGATTCTATCCATAAGGGCTTAAGGAGAAAGAGTGATGGGAAGAAGAGAGAGTTCTTCAGGGGAAAATTCATCAATTAGTTCAAAATATGGTGTGTGAGAAAAGAACGAACAGAACAGAGTTCTGGTCATGAGCTAATAATAAAGACTCTAGCCAGGGTCAGGCCTTCAGTGCTTTGAATTTCTGACTGGCGACATGTTGCTAGAAGTGTAGCACACATGGGGAAGTAGTTGTCTTCAGTGGAACTAGCACTGGCAAGAGCCACTCACAACCTGGTAGATCATGTTTTGTCCCACATTGTCCCCACGTTCACAACACCTTAGTTTGGCATGTAGTTGAGGGATTTCAGTGAGGAAGAATAGCTTAAGGTCCTTGTGCAGTCAACAGAGGAGAAGACAGGGAACCCTCCAGAGGACCAGTCAGGTTTCTTGTGTGCTAGAGTAGCTTGCTTTTTTAGCCCATAGCCAGTCCGAGGACATTTGACTTACCTCAATGCACAATAAAAGAGCTTTAAGAGAGGTCGAACAACCTCTCACTTATGGCCAGCCCAAAAAGAAGAAAGAAAACTCTTCCATCTTCTCCTTAGTTTAACTTCTACCTTGGCTGCTGCCAGGGGCCTGAAATCTTAGGATTCAAAGATGTAAAACGGAGCATGTTAAAAAGATGAGTTCCTTCTCTTCTTTCTCTGTGGGGACTCTTCAGGTTCTCCTTCACTATGTAAAGTGGAGCAATCCAGCTACCCCTTTTCATTACAAACTTTGCTAATAAAACAAAAAATCAGACAATAAAAACACACTTTCTCCTGATGCTCTGTTTTCTCTTCCCTTCCCTCTCCCTGGCCCCACCTGTACTAACACAGTCACACTTTCAGTAGCCCTTACTGGAAGCAATGCCAGCTTTCAGTTTTTATTAAGAAGGCTAAATCAGGAGTTTATAATAGTCCTTTTATACTTTTAATGTTGCCCATTTTACTGCTGCTTTAACGTTCACTGCCCAGACCTGGCTTGTATTCTATGTTCCCAGATCTGAACAACAGAACACCCCTATTAATTTAACCATGTCCTTTCTATTGCTACATTTCTTAAGCAGTACAGCTGTGATTTTGTCTTAACTTTCTTGTGGCCCTTAAACGTCTTTCAAATCCATACATGCAATCACTGCAAAGAAAGAAAGTCAAAGGGGAGTTCACAGTTCCCTGTGCCTTCAAGAAATCTGCAGTCATAGATCGTCTTTGCATTGACAGTTGTGAAAACATGCCCTGTACCAAAGGGGAGTAACTATTGGGTGCACTCAATGCCTTGACACGCCCAAGACAAGGCTCACCCAGCTATACTGGTGATTGAAGCATATATTTGTTTTTGTACTTAACTCTCACAGAAAAACAAGGTCAAACTGTTTTTGATATCTTCCTTCCTGATTCTGATATCTGCTTTCAAAATGCAGGTCACGCAAGGACCAGCCTTCCTCCATGCACCCATCTCCCAGGTTTGGGTATCATTCAGCTGCTTATTGTTTCCTGCAGCCTGGTGAATATGTCAGAGACAGGGAGATGGGGAAGAAGACTAATAGAAAAGCCTGTGCTTTGGTGATGGTCTGTAAGATGCTTCTCTGTACAGCTGATTATGGAGCCAGATTTCCAAAAATATTTAGGCTTCTAAAACCAGAAGTGGCTAGGATTTTTCTCAGAGCTACCTTGCTGCTAAGCTGTAATTGGTATTATAGCTAGTGGACATACCAGCATCCAAACTTCAATTCAAACAGGAATTCTGACCAAAACTGAGATTCAGAAAGCCCCTATCTGGATGCTGCTCCCTAAGGTGCCTAAACTTCCACTACGGCTGCACTTTGCTGCCATGACCCTTTCTTGAATTTAATTCTAGCCATCTACCTGTGTTTGCTGGCATTCACAACCTCAGACAATTTGGCTGTCTGGACTAAAATGCCTGAAACAAATATTGATCGAGTTTGTGATGCAAGCCACTCCTTAGGCACACTATTGCTTAAGGCAGGTCAAAGATTCATCGTGCTCACTGTAGGGTTAGAAATATCAGAGAGAAAAGCATTTGCACAGCACTGTTCCTGAAAGGAGATTGCTCCTGCTCTGGGGTTATGCACCCATGTACCTCTCCGCCCTCAACACACTAATGAAAACAAATAGTGTGGTACAGTGTGTCCTCCCTACAAGCAGAAAACAAGCACCATCTTGTACCTAAATGACAATATATTAAGATCATTATTTTATTTAATATAGTCAACCCTATTACTAATCAGTAAAACCAGCAGCAGCTTTATGTTCTTTTCTAAGTGACAGGTTTGTCAATAGAATAAAAAAAGCCTTTCTGTTGAGACATGGTAACATAAATACAGGCATCTTGATAAAACAATAACAACAGGCAGAAAGGCTATCTTTTTCACTGAAAAGGAAAAAAGTTCAGTTATTGACTAATTTGCTGTAAATCTGTCTTTTGCTTTCTAATCAGTCATTAGCAATCAAAGGCCACCTGGCTTAATTGAGCCTAATTTTCAGGAAGCCTGATCTGACATTCCTCGCACACTGGTTGGTTGAAGTGCATGTAGGAACATGAAAACAATAGCACTAGTAAAGGAACTAAGAAAACCTGACATTAAAGCATCTTCTTAAACATCCACAAAAACGTTTTCTCAGGAGCAGAAGCAAAATATGACAATCGGTGGTCATTCAATAAATTAGCAAGGAAATAATGTGAGTTTTTCTCCTACCGGCTTTTAAGGGTGCATGCACACATGCAATATCACAGCTCTATTTATTTTTTTGAAGCTGAAAAGCAACAGGCCATAATATGACCACTTAGCTACTGGAGTGAGTGGTTTTGTACAACTGCCACTCTAAAGACATCCTCTAGCATGTAGGCCATAGAAAGATTTTGGAGGATTTCAGCCTAACAGGATAAACGAATATCCCAGACAACACACTTGCTCTTTGGCACTGGGAAATATTTTAGTGGAAAGCTAATTAGAGCCATAGTAGCTCTCTCCCTCTGCAGCAAGATCTTCTATTTGGACTCTTTACCTGGCTCCACCTTCCTTGGAGAAGCAGAAGAGCAGCTCCAACCCTCACGTCTGCAGGACATGACACCATTTACACAGGGTGAAGGTTCTGGGGGCCTGGTCCTGGGGTCATTGCAGTGGTTTGACTGCATGCTGGTGATGGATGAAGCCTTTGTTTTACATTCTGCCTGAGTAATTGTAATAAATATTGATAGGTGTGCTCAGTTATTAATTTATTTCAGGCAGAGCATGTCTGTGAAGCTGCAGAACGACCTTGACAGAGGAAGCAGTGCTTACCAGGCATAAGTATCTCTGCCGAGGGCACAGCAAAGGCCAGGGGATCCTGTCAACACAGCTGAAAGATACCACTATTCGACCATAGCTTCCTTGGTGCCATGGAAAGGTAAAGTATTGCTCAAAGGCAGAATTTAGAAGTATCACTGAAGGGTTTTTCAAGATTTCCCCTAAATGAGGTCATCAAAAGATGCAATAGCACTGGGGCATCAGAACTGTGAAATGAGGAATTTCATTGCTTTACAAGGAGAGAAGAGGTCTCATTCCTGGCCTGGTCTTCTTATTTGGGGTTGAGCCTCGGGTCTGAGTTTTCCTGCAGCCATGGCAATGATCTCCAAGCCATTCAGGGCTGTGTTATCCATGCGGGCACAGCGCTGTGCTTGTGTGGTGTGCCACAAACAGATCCTGTCCCTATAGGCACAGACCGCTGCTTGGTCTAGTCTTTTTATAAGATCAAGGCTTTAATCTCAATTTCAGTTTTCTCCATAAGATTCATGTGCAAATATTATCATAGCTCGCAGACTTATTATGAATGGGATTGCCCTCTGGGCGGTTGCCATTCAGCCTGGCTGCCTTTACCATGGACTTTACTGGTTGGCATTGAGCTGTTTTGCATGTACAGACCCATCTGAAGCTGTACCAGCAGGTTTTTTCCTGGATTTGTCAGGAAATCTTGCATTTCAGAGGTGGCAACCTATTCATAGAGTTTTGTTCGTTAAGGTACTTAGAATATGTACATAGCTCATTTATTCATGGCATCACTGAGACTGAGTTGAAACTCAGACACATATTTCTTTCCTCCTCCCCTGCACCAAAGAGGAAACACTTTGTGAACAGCCTTTTCAGCCCCTACTTGTTTTTCTGTTTATTAATATATAGTGAGGATTTTGAATTTTCTGCTTTACCTGATCAGTCCTTCTGTCCTTTTATTCTTATCTCATACATCATCTCTCCAGACTGACTGTTAATTTAGATAGATAAAATGATGGTGCTTTGGATCAAGGTTCTATTTATATAACAACTGATAAAGGACTAATAAATGGTTAATGAAGTTGTAATAATTTGTTAATTGAGTATTAGAGAGTCAAACAGGTTAACTGGTTTCAAATAACATTGGCTTAAAACTATTATTCTTTCTATTGATGTCCACATTTAATTTAAGCCATAATACCTAACTCTGGTGACAGTGATATGTGTAGCCACTCCTCATAGTGCCTCAAATATGGAACTTTGCAATGCCAAATATTTTAAAGCAACACACACACACACAATCAAACTAAAATATCATGAGGCTAGCAGTTTTGTGGAAACCTTCCCCCTTACGTTTTAGATCAGATACCTGATGGTAGTGAGACATTTTTGAGAATGAGTGATTTGTGGCTTCTCACACCAGATACAAGTGCGTTTTCCATGTGTGCTAGATGCTTTGCAAGTGTTTCTCTGAGAGATGTGTCACTCCTTTAGTGAATCATGCCAGCTGCACCCTCTTTATCTGCTAGATATATAACTAAGTGTACTTCTGGCTGATCAATACAAACTACAGAAAAGTAATGTTAGCAAATGTCCCCCTCCTCTCCACCTTTTTTTCCCCCATAGCAGACTTCATTATAGGAATGAAGCTCTGAAAGTTCTGCGTGCTTATCAAGAGAGACAGAGTTGGCGATGGGGAGGAACAATGTGTTTCCTGAACTGGACTAATACCAGTGAATTACACAAAAGTCTTGTACATTCCAGCTCCAATGCCCCCATAAGTCCCACTGTACCAGAGATGATTCTGCTGCTCTGTATTTCCTACATCTGGGTTTTTGCTGTGCTGCCCCATTTTACCCAGTGGCAAACAAGCCATACAGTACTGAAAAATCTCATCTATACTTTTTCACCTGTGAAAATGAACTGGGGATAAAGGCTGATCCTTACTGCAAATAGCAAGTATCACCATATAAGCCAGCATGATGCCACTGTGATCATGGAGATGAGATTTTGAGGTAATTTTGACAGAAACAGAGCAGGAGAGACACGAAGTTACATAGCAAAGGTGACACCCCTCTGTTTCAGGAAATTATCCACTGTTGATGGACTATAACCAACTAGTCTTCACTCACTTGCAGTTTTCCAGTAACTGAATGCTAACATTTATTCCCATCCTGCTAGTGAAAGGGTTCATAAATAGTGACAGTGATGCTGGGACACTGAGGCAATCATGGTAGTGTTCTGCAAAAACCTGTGGGAGAGCACTTCAGCATGCCCACACCAGCATAATTAATGGCGGGTATTTTTTATGTTGAAAAAGACAACTGCTCTATTTTAAGGGCATTCCCATCATTTGCTTCATTCAGAAGGAGAGAAGTTTATACTAAACAAATGCTCAATTTCTTCACTTCCCTCTTCACATCAGTCACTGTCAGCTTGATATAGGAAATATGGCTGTTAATAGCTTGCAGTGGAACAAACATTTGCATAACTGTTACCTCAGAGCCCATAACTCCGAGCTAATTGGCTGATGGTGATTAAAATGATTAAGTGACTGTAATTTATATGATCAACCAATTAAGCCATTCTCTTGTGATTGGCCCAGGGTAGGGTCTGGGATGTAAGCTTGTTTCCCAGCATGCATGCCGGCAGTGCATGGTGTTAAATATTCTTTTAAATACTTGCTGTTGTAACTGCCAACAGCACTCAAGGTGCTTTAAAGGTAGTTTAATTACTCCATGTCATTTGCGCAGCACAGAGAGTCATTAGTTGAAGCCAACCCATGAATTATTAACAAAATAAATCTAGCACTGTCTAGGATAACACAGAATTACTGAAGGCAGTAAGTAGGACAGTGAATTTGATCATCCAGAACTGATGGATGACTGACCGGTGTAAATGCAGACAATACCACTGCCTTGAACAGAAGTTACGCTGATTTACCCCAGCATGACATCCAGATTTTGATCCTTGTAAACTGAAAGTTCACCATCAGGTCTGAAGAAAAGGTAGAGGAAAATAATTGCAATTCGTTCTAGGTAAAAGAAGCAACTGACTTGGTTAATTTGTAACTGCTTCCATTAGGAGTGCATTTGCCAAGGGAGTGAATGTTATTTGAGTGAGCTCTGGTCCTTGAAGGAACGAGGCAGGTGGGCAGGAAGCAATAATTAAGCATATTCTTTGTTAATCTCCTGCTAGGTACACTGAAGGGAAAACTTGCTGTGGCTTTACCCCCCTCTTTGGTTCTCCCCCACCTTCCTGTGGGCTTCTGTTGCCAAAACAAGGGGCTGCTCCCTTTTTAGCTCTTTCCCTCCTCACTCTCTAGCAGCAGACAGTTTAATTCCATACTTCCTGAGGCTAAACACATCACCTCTGTCCACATTACTTTCAATTTCAGCTGCTGTGTGTCCCAAAACCTTAAATCCGTTGCCAGTTTGCCTGGGCTATCAGTTCTGATGCTACAGCATAGTAGTCTTTTAAGGGATTAGAGTAATACGCTTTTCTTTTCAGCATACCTCAGGATGGACTGCAATTTCCTTTGTGTTTTCTCATCTTTCCTGGCTGCTTATTACATGTCAACATAATACAGATTGCTAGTATTTTACTATCACATGGGTTAACTAGTTCCATGTGCAGTTTTTTCCCAAATGGCGGCCTTGGCAAACAGGCAAATATTACACCTTGTTGTTGTTGCTACTGCTGCTACTTAACTGTGTTGAGCATCGTTGTGATGCTGACTGTGCATTCCTGGTACTTCAGTGAGGGGTTTCTTAGGGTATGGTATTGAATTTTCAGGGTAGCAAGGTTTGAAAATTAAATTATTTCATGAAGGGTATCAGAATCTGAACAACTGCTTTTGATCCAAACGTTTTGTTCAAAAAGGCTTTGGCAGGATGGCTCTAGCATCAGTGTCTGTTTTGCAGTATGCTGCATAAAAAATAAATAAATTGCCAACACTCCCATGCTGAGCCAGTGGTGGAGACAGAAATTAATCCTCCAGCTTTGTGTCTGCTGGATGATATTGTCTCCATATTGCTTAAAGAAAGTGCCTGGTGGTCTGTGAAACTGTTCACAAAGCTTCAGTCCTGAACTTTGTGTACATGTACCCATATGATTGTCTATCGTATCACTGATATACCACAAACATTTTAGGCTTGACCCTGGGAAGTTTCATGAAAGCTTCAGCTCTCAACAAAGTAAACAGCTATAATTTAACCAAAAAGGAGAGCAGTAGTTAAGGCTGCTGGGAGATTCTGCTTCAGACTCTTTGCATGACCTTGGCCCATCACCTCACCCCTCTTTGCATCAGTTCCCTGTTGTCAGAGGGAGGAATCACACTTTCATCACTCCTAGCAGAGCTTGAGGACAAGGCCATTAATATACATAATGCACTCCCGTAGTACCAAAATTACATCCATGGGAAAGCTTATAAATAAACATAAATAAGGACCTGATGAGTAAAAGGCTGGGTCCTGCCCAGGCTTCAGTGAGACTTAAAAAGACCACACAGAAAATGCATCTTAAAATAGACTATTTGAAGGTCGTAGCCTCCTACCCTTACCTGTCAAGACCTGAGCGGAGGCTTTGCCTACAAAGTGATGGCACTGCTGATGACATCAGCACTCTCCATGCAGGTTTTGGCAGGTGTTAACCATTTGCTTCACCTTTGCTACTGTTCACCCAGGAATTCCTTCAGAGTCATGACTCGCCGTGTGCTTTCGTGGCAACCACCATTCAGTTGTATAAAAAAGCCCCACATTTCTGCTGAAGATCTGCTGCTGCAATACCAGAACTTGAGAAAAGGCAGAGCCTCTGACTGGGTTGTTTTGGTTTTTTTGACAGGTTATAAAATATTAAAAGACGGCAACGTTTTAAAACTGATGTTTAAGTATCTACCTACAACCAAGTGCTGCTAGCCTAAGGGATCAATCAATGAAACAACATTACATAGAAATGCTGAATTCATGTTCTTCTGGATAATCTATATTTCAAAAATGAGACTGAGCTCTTAAATGACCTGCACATGGATTTGATCTGCTCCTCCCTTTTAACTTGCACTTCAGTAGCCTGGCTTTAAAAAAATTAACTGTTTCAGTGATGTGGGAGTCCTTTCATTCCTACAGTCTTCTGATTAGTTCCAATAAAACTGGATAGTAATAAAGTTAAAATCCATTAGTGGGTACAAGACACACAACAGAACTCGTGCTGGTATTTAAAAAAATTCAGAGCCATTATAGCCTCCTGCGCAAGCTTGAATTTAGCACAAATATTTTTTTATTTTCGCTTTTCTGTTTTGTTTTGGGTTTTTTTTCTTTTAATGTTAAACCTCAGCAACATAAGTCTTATTTCCCCATGTAATACTATAAAAACTATTCTGGCAGAGTACTGTGGAGTGGCTCAAAACATGACTGATGAAAAACATAAAAAAAGGGACAGAGGTACCTTAAATAAGAACTAGCCTGATTTTGAAGATTTAAGACTTCATCTACATGTAAAGTGGTGCAACAAGAGTGGAACTGCAGAGGGAAATTTTTTGGTACTGAGGACCCAATGTTCACATTGTCTGTGTTAGGGTTGGGGGACAAATTAAGAAATGTTCAGACCAGCACCAGTAGATGTCCATGAGGGAACTGGAGCACTCTGCTCTCCCAGAGATCTTGCAACCAAAACAGTCCAAATTTTGCAATGAGGCAGCACCCTGATGCAGCTTCAACAGCCTGTGCAGGAGCTCGACCTCACTCCTAATGCTGCTGTACAAAAATGGTGCAAAAAGTCTCTTAGCCACTTGGCCGAGGAGACATTTCCAGATCCCAGCACTCAGCAGCAGGGTCAGGTCCCACGCAAAATGCTTCTAGTTAAAAAAACGTTATGTCAAGGAATCTCCCCTTTTCTGGGCTCGTCCCCAGGAAGGTTGGCCAGCCCAACCCAAGGGTCTCAAAAACCTTGTCTCCCTCATTGCTGGGCAGCCAATGGGGCAGCAGGGGACAGTTCCCTGCTTTTAGCACCCCTGGCTGAGGAGGAAACTAACCCTGGCTTTCTCTTTCTCTGGTTAAATGCCCTAAATACCTATACTAAAGGACAAGCACCCCCAAAACCTCCACCAGCAGCCGGGCTTTAAAAGGGAAGACAGATTAACACAGTGCATAGATGAAGTAAAGACTCTGACAAGTGCTTGGATCAGAGGGTTTCCTCACAGGAAAAACAGTAGACTTTCTCCTCCTGAGGAATAATTGGAGGCCTGGCAGGTGTGCCTGGTGCTTAAAATAAAATAAAAAATTCCATGACTGCACTGTTCAGTGAAGTCCTCTTTTCCTGGATGAAAATCAATTAACTCTTCACTGTGCCTTGAGGCTAACAGACAGGAAAGAGATTAACAACAGGAAAAGAGACTTCAGCTTTATTGTACAGCAGCATAGGGCTCCCCATGCCTGATCCACTCCATGAGCCCTCTAATCCAGGGTCCCGTCTCTCCCATGAAAGTCCAAGGTGTTTAAGTACATGCTTAACTTCAGGCATGGGAAGATTTTTCAACAGCCTGGTGGAAGTCTGGCATTTGCCTCTCCTCCTCCCCCCCTGCTTTGGATGGGAGTTACACACCTAATTGTTTTCTACCCCTTTGAACATTTCCACTCAACAGGCTTTCCTAACCAGTGAAGAACTGCTGAGCGGGGGCCTTCTGGAGTAACTGCTCCGTTAGGGAAGCTACTCGTTAGCTCTCTGACGTCTAGTGGCTGGCTTTTGTCCCCAGGCATGAGGGTTTATTTGAATGTTTAGGAAAGATCTGTTTAAAATTCAGTTTAAGATCATGCTGGCCATTCTTTAGTCAGCAGTCTTACCTTTCTCAGTCCCGTTAAGTATGTGTCTAAAATGAGGGTTTGTGTCACACTGGTTAGGCACTGCTGAAATAAATAAACGAGAAAAAAGTGCCCTTTAATTATATTGACTGCCTTTCATTTTTTAATTAAGATAGAGGGGAAGCAAAAGTGCAGTGTCCCATCTTCATGCTGGACATGACACTATATCCTATTGTTAGCTGTTAAATTCACCTTTTCATTCAAGTTAATCCTCTCAAAATGAGAATCATCTACATATTCCTTATCAACCTTAGCTGTTTCCAAGCCTTCCAATTTCATCTTTGAAATTACGTCATCTTTGAGATAGGAAAACAAAAGAATTCTAGGAAGATTTATACCATGTGATTATAATAGTCCCTGGATTAGTCTCTGTTCTCATCTTTTTTTTTTTTACTTTGTTTGTTTGTTTGTTTGTGCTATTTCAGGTGGTTCTGACAGGTGATTGCAGAGTAGCTACAGTGAGAGCAGAACCACACATGATCAGATAGCTCAAATTAATCTTTCCACTATGGATTAGTTTCCATTTATCACTTAGAACTAATATCAGCATATTTTCACCTGATTTGGACAGGATTCTCCCTCAGGTTCCTAAATGATTTTGCCTTCTCTGCAGCATTACTATTTTGCTATTCACTCTTACAAAGAGCGATGATTATTCTCCCTCTCCTTCTATACAATGCTGTCTGTAGGGACATGTGGCCTGTAGGGAAATGTGGCCTGCTACCTTATTCTTGGTTTCTGTACTTAATAAGTAACAGATACATACTGAGGCAGCCTGTTCCATGATGTGCTGTGTACAGTGGTCCTCTTCTTATACATCCATAAACAGTGAACACTATCTGGAGCATAAGCATCATCTTACCAGACTATCTGCATGGACTGCAGATGCTCAGCTACTGATACACTCTTTTAGTTCAGATACAGCACAAACATTAGTGGACAATCTGATCTTAATTTTAGAACATCAGGTTGTGGAAAACATCTTCTTCTACTGTCAGTCTGTTGTAAGATCTGCCTTGTTCACCTTAAAACCTGCATGTTTTTAGTTTCAGTTCTTTCTGCTTCTGGTTTCTGCTGCCTGGATCCTGTTCCTGTACGCACTTGTTAATTGAAAAGCATCAGAGTTACTTAGAACTTCTTTCTTTGGGTGGGTGTTTATAAATCAGAACTGTTAGCTCTTAAATTTCACCTTCATAAGCCAAATATATAGAATTTCTTTCATAAGGGAAAATTTACAGTCCTCAGATTATTCTTACAGTTTTTTATCAACCAATGGTTTGATATCCTTATCAAGGAAGGACACTAAAAAAGAGACACAGCAGTCTACTGGTGAATTAACTGACACTGTATTTATACACAATATCACCTTCCTATCCTCGGTTATAAATATTGAAACATCACATAATTGTTTTAACCATAGTTTTACACTAAGAAATCACATTTAATTGCCCGTCTGCTGTGACCAACCAGTCCTTTCCAAAATCACTTCTTTCCCAGTGTTTATAGTATGTCTTCTCTCTACCTGATCTCTTCCTACCTGTATGACCTTGTAAATGACTGTTAAAATGCATATTGTTTGACTGTTTCCAGTTCATCACATTACAAGGATTATAATAATACCTGACCTATCCTCATCATTATTTAACCACTTCCTCCATCCTTATCTGACATGCTTCATAACTTTTATGTTCCATATAAAATCGTTAATATTTCTTTTTTAGCAGAGAACCAATCTCCACAGAGCTCCACTAGAAATGCTTTCATACATTCATGACTTTTCATTTATAATTATGTTTTGAGATACAGCAGTTAGGTAATTTTTAACAGTAAGATACAGTTTGTAATGACCTGTTTGCATGAAATGTGTATGTTCTGCGTCTGAGCATAAAAAGAAAATAAATATTAGGATAGAAAAGAGTTGGTATCAATTTGTCTTTTCAAGAGTTTGACAAACATAGGAAAAAGTGATTGTCATCGAAGTTTCCTACTGAACAGTCGTCTTCTCACAGTGAAAAAATGTTCAGCAGAACTGAAAACTTGCATTTAAAATAAAAGACAAACGTTTAAACAGGAACGTTGCTGTGGCGCTTTCTGGGAGTCATCACTGAAATGCTTTAATTTTTCTCCTAACTCCCTAAGTGGCCCACATATTTGACCTTACACCAGGATCTCTTTCTGAGGCATGATGGTGCATTTTGAGACCCCTTGCTTCACACTATTACAGTCAAAACTGGTGAATCAACATAGAAAGGGAGGAATCCAGATTACAAATAACATAGTTGCATAGACACATTTGGGGTCTGAAAGGAAAATTTACTGCTTTTCTGTGTTTGGATTTTTTGAAGAAAGGACTACTCTTTCTGTGAAAAATCTTTGAAGCCTTAATTTTCCAAAGATGCACCGCTGTCCTGTGTAGAAATATGTTTAAATGTTGCCTATTTTCTTCTTCTTTTTCAATAAAGCATTTAAGCACATTTACTTAAAATTAAGCACATATCTGCTTTGTGAGATAAGCTGTCTTGCTTTGTGTAGCCCCCAGTTTTCTAGTCTTGAGCTCTGAATTGCTTTATACTGGTTTTGGTTTTTTCCCACTCATTCCCAGCACAGCTCAAACCTTAAAGTTTTGGTTATCTCAACAGATTTTCTTCACTTTCACCAAATAAACTTCTTATTCCTGCTTAGCTGAAACTCTCTCTCATGCCTGTCCTCTGAGTAATTGTCCTTGCATAAGAATGTATGTGTATGTGCCCTTCTCTTAGAGTACATACACACTCACATCCTGCTCCTCTTTCCTTTCTGGTCTGTCTCTGCTGCTCCACTCCTGATGCAATTCTTTAGAAACTATTGCTGAATATATTTCCCTGTAAGTAAGTTTGTCAAATGGCCTAAATGGGGCAACCTTTTTTTTCCAGTGTCTTGGTTATATATCAAGATACAAAGCCACAGAGATTTTTTTGTGCTACAAAATCTGGTCAGTTGTACCTTCTGAAAATGCCACCCTCTCCTGAGAATAGCTTAGGCAAATACACCTACTAGTTGAACCATTTCTCCCTACTTTAAGAAATATTAGACCTCAATCTGTATGATTGCCTGTAATAATTATTACAGAGGATTCGGGTGGTTTCCCACTCTTCAATTGGCACTTTGTGTGGTGTTTAACAGGCAAAACATCTCATTGCAAAGGCAAATATACTTTCTAGGTATGCACAAGGAAATTCAAACCCTGATATCATCTTCTGTGAAACCAGTTTTACAACCATCACTATTCAGTTGATTGCATATCTCTTTTGTAGTTCCCTTCCTCTAAACAGAGACAGGATATAGGCTTAACTAATGAGAAAAGGTAATTTATTCAGTCAAAATAATTTTTGACATAAATCAAGAGGATATTGGTGGTACTGGAATGGCAACTGGAATAGTCCTGGTGAGGGTTCATCCCCAGCTCTGCTGGAAAAGTCTGTACGAATACCCTACACAAGTAACACAAGTGCCTAAGTTTTGCCCTTTCTCCTTCATCTGGACATCACCTGTCTCTTCCTTTTCACTTGCAGAGTGTGTAATTTATACAAAATACTGCTTAGCTTTACAGTATTTTCTCATTCAAGTGGAAGGTTATATTCAAAATTTTGGTGTGAGTACAAAGGGAAGAGCTCAGTGAATTAAAGTAAGTGGAAAGTAGCAGGGAAGAAAAACAAACACTTGTCATGCTCATAAACTACGGACAGGCAAAGAGACAAGGTACAAGCTTCCAGGCAACATAACATTAAACATCATCTATCTTTGACCTAGAAATAAGGAAGGACAAGTGACAGGATATCCAAAATTAGACCGTACCAATGACACAACTGTGGTGGCAACTCTAGACTTAGGTCCTAATTTGATTGCACAGTTGCATTTTATCTGCCCAGAAAATGATTTTTTCCTAAGCTTTTATGAAATTTCTTCCTAAATGAGTGTCTATACCTTACCTCATACAACAGATGTGTGATTCTTTAAATGATTTCTAAATAATCCCCACTTAACCTTGAATCATTAGGCCACACCAGCCAGAAATACAAATCTTGTTATGAAAGCCCTTATAATCAACTTGGCCTTAAATGTTTATACAGTTTACTGTCTTAATTAACTTGATACAAAAAGTCTAGAATATGGGGACAGTATTCTCCTTTATAAATGCAGATATTCCTATCCCAAGATTGGAGATGCCCGGGGTCTTTATAGCTGCTCCCTGTGCTGTGGGAAACTTGGGTCTGAGACTAGCTCAGCCAGCCTGGATGGTTCAAAGTTTACATCTATATTCTGAGCTTTTAAATGCACAGATAATAGAATAGAATAATGAGATGTTACACCTTAGTGCTTGAGTCTTCTTCTGATCTTGGCTGCCCAGAACAAGAGAGGTCAGAAATTATTCTCCTTCTTCCTCCAGGTCCCTTTTAACCTTCGATTGCATGAGTTATTCATTGTGGCGGATGAAGATCAATTAAGCAGTCACAACTAAATGGTCAGAGAAGAACTCCCTGAAGAATAGTGACAAAAAAAATTTCTCAGAGACTTGCAACATCTTATAAAAGCAGCAATACCACTACTGTGACCAATATACACTTCATTATGGTGGAGAGTCGAGATTAATATCTAAAAGGCAATCACTGCAGTGTCTACTCCAGCAATTCTTTGTGTATGCACATAGGAGATGGAGCAGGAGTAGTGGAGAAATGCCACACAATGCTTCTTTGCTTCCCTAGCCATGTCACACTTGAAATATGAAGCACTCTGAGCTGATGACTTCCTTGTGCTGCTTATACATTATCCTGCCTGGACAACAACCAACTTCTGTGCAACGGTACTTCATTATTTTAATTAAGCTCATTGCAAGAGTAATCATCATTGCCATCAGTATCAATCATCGGTAGTATTTCTAGTGATGTCTGTAAGTGATGAAGTTCCTAACTGACAATAAATAATAACGCTCCTGGCTTGAGCTGACACTTCATTGGACTTTGCTGAGTTGCTCTAAATACTCCAGGGCTTGCCACAAAAAGAACTATTTATCAAAGACAAAGTCAGGTCTACATCATATTTGTTTTGACTTCCCAAATGGATATGTTCATAATGTTTGAAAAATTTATCCTTTTTATTACAGCAGCTAGCATGGCTGAAACACATTTTAAAAGAAATTAGAGAGGTCTCACTACTCTGCTGCAGAAATACTTTTCCATATATTCCTAATTAATATTAATTTGAGTAATTTCTTTATTTACTTGGAAGAAGACAGAGTACAAAATTGTATGGATTACAGAAATGCTTTTGCCATTAGCAGGGAAAAGTCTGAAGGGACATCTTTCCACTCACATGTAAATAATCCCACAGCATCAAGATCTGATTGAAATGTATTGCTTATATATTTAGTCCAATCTATCAGTATACTTGCTTATTCTCATTATGTTGCTACAGTTTAAACACTCTGCCTCTTCAGGCTTGTGCTACAGATTTTCTTAGCTAGACAAAGACATTTCTGGGATTTTAGAGTATATATGAGAATAGAAACAGGTCTCTATTCTCATTTTTTTGTATGCTTGTTAATGCTCTGAGGAGATACAATGCAAGAGGAGACTATACAATTGTTCTGGAAACATAGAACTTAAAATATCAACCTAATATTTCTGAGAAGTTTCAAAATATTAGTATCATAGACAATAACCCTGAATTATCTTTTTATTGGCTCTCATAAAAAAGCAAAATCTAGGACTATTCAAGAACAGTCATCTACCTCAGCAATAGCCAAGCTCAACTGTAGGGTCACTAGCTGACAGTCCACCCTTTTTCCTCTCTGTCCTTCTTTCACCTCTCTTTTCCCTGTGCAAAGCAGATGTCGCTGGGGTCTTTGATGGGTGATAGCAGAGACTATTGCACCAAATATTAGATAAGACTGACATTTTCCCAAATCAGATTTCCAGGGAATTTAGAGTTTTATAATTTGTACATATTGATGGGTAACACAGTGCAGAAAATCTCTTTAATGATACAGAACAGCAGAAAACACATCATATGGCAATTTGCAGGACAAGAGCTCCTGTAAATACCCACCTCAGTCTGTGTATGGGATGTAATTATTCAATATGTTCCAAAAGAAAACCTGTTGGAAGCAGTCATCCAAAGAATCGTGTTATACAGCACTTTAAACAGGGCCACACAGCCATCCCTCACAGCCCCTATGGGACCATATCTCTCTTTCTCTCCCTTCCCCCCTTTCTCTCCCCCAGCTACCTACTTACCTACCTACATTTCTCTTCTCACCAAGTCACTCCAAAACCCAATGTAAAAAATGCAAATACTGGTCTTTTTCACTTTCAAGGGGCTGAACTCATGAACTGTTATTATAAGGTCAGACAATTTGGCTCAAATGACACTGTCCCTCTTTGTGGCTGTTCACTGCTGGAGAGATGCAGCCTGCTCCATCCTGGATGTGTATGGAAAAGAAAACCCTTAGAGGTAAGTCTCCTGTGCTGCATCAGGAGCTCCAAACATAACATAATGCAATTTTGCTGAAAGCCAGCCTGCTCCTGACCAATCCATCCCTCTGGGGACTGTGAACACAGAAACAGAAACATGATCATGATTATTTCAAAGCTTTGTTCAGTACATAAAGCTATCATCACTTCTCTGAATGAAAGTTGCTCTTTCTATTTTTTCCACTTTAGTGCTGCATCCCACCTTCACAAAGATGTCTCATTCTCCCAGTTTCTTCTCCTTACAGGTGTTAGATACGTCATACACCTCTTTCTATACATCATGTTACAGCAAGTCATGCTCCTGGTGCTTTGGGCTCTTTTTAAAATTACATTTTACACATCAGTAAACTTGTAATGTAGGAACTGCTTTCTTAGTGTTATTTATATCCCTGTGTAGCAAAAGAATTTGTCAGAGAGTAATATGAATGTTATTTATCTGACAGCTCAGCTTTATTGACTGCTACATTTCATATCCTTCAGTACTTTTGGGCAGAGGAGTAAATAACAGTGCTATTAACCTCTAACACCAGTATAAAAATAGGCAGTTATTAAGGGGTAAATATTACTTTGATTATTATTGCCCCAGTTTGCTTTCTCTGTAAAAAATGAGATTCCTTTGTGGGTCTAAAAAAACCCCAAATTTTGTTTAAATTTTAGGCAGTTGTCTGGCCATTTGCTGTGGATAGTTTCTGGTACTTTCAGCAGTAAATAAGGAATATATCGTGCTTCAGCCACCTAACTGGGTAAGATTTAAATAAGGACATGAAAATAGTAAGAACTGAGCAAGTTAAACCAACATGCTTAGGGATGCACTGGCATCTGTCTGTGCTGCATCAGTGGCTGCCTTCCATGATCCATTCTAACCTCGCATAAATACCAAGAAGGCTTATGAAGACCTATTACTATTTAAACAGCAGAAGTCCCAGACAGTAACAATATGAAATGTGTTAAGTCCTAAACCTTCAGCCCTTTTAGCAACAGTTAAAAGGCACACAGGGATCACATCCTCAGAAGTCATTTTACATTAAGGTTCCTTTGGTTTTGAAAATCAATAAATGTGTTATATGTAAATACCTTGGAAACCAGAGTCCCAGCACCTCTCCAGGGGTGTTCAGCACCCTTTTGCATGTAACCCTCTAAATCCCCTCAAATGGCAATATTTCATTACAGAGAAGAGAGAGCAGTAAAGTGGCATTTCTGTTTCTATGGCAATTGCAGCAGCAGGAAGCAGAAGGGTTTGTTACTCTGGAGAACTCTTATCTTCTGCTGCTGGATGAAAGTTTCCTCTTTAAAAAGCTCATTAGCTTCACCTAGATTAAAAAAATAAAGGACTCATAGCATGAAGAGATTTTCAAATATCTAGTAAATAAAGCAAATTTGTATATAAAGTGTAAATGGACGTATTGCATTACATGAAAATGATGTAAAGAATTGGTATACCTGATAACCTTGTAATGTCTAGTCCCCCACTTTTACACTGTCAGGTTTAACCCTTCTGTGTGAGAAATCAGCATGAAGTTGGAAGTATCATTACCTCAGACTACACAACATGCTGTTTTTTCTCTTATGGAGTATCTTTGCTCTGGAAGGTATTTTCACCCTCTTTATTTCATTCCTCAGGAGACTTATCACAATTTTTCTAGTGATGACTAAAGCCAGCATCTGCCAGGCCCCATGAATCACCTCAGGAAAGCAATCACTGTCCTTTCTGAAATGTGGGTCAATGTGCGAGCTGTTGTGAGCTTCAAATGGGGCTTAGCAGTACCTATGCTAATGGCAGGATGGGGCCAGGGTTAACAGCCTCCATGTTCTTAACCATAGTCCTTCCTGATGGCCCAGTGAAAGTATTCAAGCTTTTAGGTTAGAGAATAGCATCAAGCATTCTCTAATCATTGGAACTTAGCCTGAAAGAAAATGAAAAGGTCTTTGATGACAGACATGACAAGGTGAGACATTTTTCTCCAGTCAGCCTCTGGAGGCCCAAGTGCCACAGAAGTCCTGTTTTTGAAGTCAGCAAGAGCTGAAATTGACTGGCAGACAGAATGCAGATTCACCCCCAGCCACAGTGGCAGTGGTGAATGGTCTTGTTCTCCAGGTGGCAACTAACCCTTCCATCCTGATACCAAAGAGGTCATGGCAGGAACATGCTTCTAATAGCATGTAGAGAAAAAGGCTTGTTAATCCCCACCAAAGGAGCATCAATACGCATATGGCCATTAAAATGGGATAGTAATGGGATCGGTACAGTAGGAAATATATGAGGCCATATCTTGAGTTTCTTTACTCTTACTGTGAACAAAGATTCGTTTGGGCTTGCCTAACAGAATCACTTCTGCCTAAAAGGAGCATTCAGAGATGTCTGGGAACATTTGTTGGATATTTTTAAGAATGGAGAATCAAAATGACTTGATGGCCCTATAGAAGATCACAATCACTGAAAGCCGAACCTGATTTGATACTGTGATCAGGCTGAGACAACTTAGACCTTTGACACTCAAAAATCAGAAAGAAATTCTGGAAAGAAAGATGGCAAAGAGAAGTGAGAATTTGGAAATTATTCTTTTGGAAGTAACAATATAGAATGATGAAAACTTTTAAAGTGAGTCCTTAACTGTTGGCCCAATTTACTGTATCTTCATTGGGGTGGAGAAACTTTTGCTACGTGCATTTCATACAATGAATCTCATTATATGCTTGTTGATCAGATAAGAAGCAGATGGAAAATGAAATTAACTGTAAGAAAGCAACAGCTAAAGCACAGTGTTCTTAGTATGCAAAGATGTTTAATGAGGTTATATCTGTTATGAGTTTAATTGCTGGAAATCTGATCTTCATCCATTCCAAAAAAAATAGTCACTACTAAAAAATAAATAGTTTGCGGTCTTACCAAGCATGCCTCCAGAGACACTTGCAAATTTGTTGTCATCCATTTAATTTTAAGTTTACCGACTTATTTTGAAAGATGGGTCCAAGTTTCATTCATACATGCTGCTTTAAAATCACACACAGAAAAAAATCTCTATATTGAAAATTCTTATTTTCTGTCCTAGTAAGGAGGCAGGAAGTTAGCATGTATTCAACAGGACTTACAATGGAAATCATAAGGAAGCATGCTATATCTTAAAATCTCATTTAGCAGTATTTTTAAAAAGACAGGGAACTGTATCTGAAATAAAATCAACATCTGCTTCCCAAATAATTGAGTCCTTACCCAAATGGATTACAACACTCATTTATATAACTGGATTGAGTACAAGGTGGCCCATGTATAATATGTATTATGTTTATAGGCTGGTATATGTTAAAATACATTTTTGTTGTAAATAAGATAATGAAGTCATATTGAGAGAGGAGATTTTGAAAGCTCAGGAGAACATTTGTTTGTGTAGACTTAGAAAGATACTTTCCTCCCTCCCTCTCTCTGCTCCTTCCTCCCTTTTTCTTTCTCATTTGCAGTGATGTTCAAATCCTAGAAACACATTGAGTACTTTTTCACTTGGCTGTTTATCAGTTTTGACTTTTATCTCAACCCTCTGTACGTTGACTTTTTCAGAAATAATAGGTTGTGCAGGATGAGTTATGCATGTGCTCAGCTGCTGCACAGTGGCAGGGCACTGCAGAAGCTCACGTCCAATGACAGATCATCTTCAGCTCAGGGGATTGCTACACCCTGACCTCAGGAAGAAGTTAAATACTTTCAAAGCTCTGGAAGTCACAGTTTATCCTAAAAGGTTATGACCCACATGAAATGTGGTGTCCAATGTCCCATGGATGGATTTTGCATACCTATCAAGCTTGAATCTCTCTGCCTCTACTCGCAGAAGCAGCAGCACTGTTGCACATGCCTCCATTGCTAGCTTCTGTTCTTAGACATGACTCATTTTGCTGGTAAGGCAAAATCAAAGAGAACAAACCTCAAAACAGATAGAGGTGTAATGGTGCAGAAGCTCAGGAGGACGGAATCTATGACCAGTGTAAAGTGGAAGTTCAGAAAGAAGTTACATGGAAACTTATAGAAATGTTGCAGCTCCATTTCTAAGCATAAGAGATCTTCAAGAGAACATTGAGCTATAGTATCATGCATTTTAATGATCCTGAATAATATCTGTAGTCACCTGCTACCCTGGACTGTTTGTGCATCCTTAGTATCTGATAACCTATTTTTGCTCTACCGAGAAAGCTATATTCACAGGGAATGTTGCAAAGGAAAGAGTCTGGGGCGAGATGGTTATGGGTACCAGGGTCTCAGCTGATGTGTAAAGATTATATATCTGCAGGTACTGAATAAATTTTTGTCTCTCAAGTCTTTGTGGTCATGACAAGAAAAAAAGAAATAGAGGAAAAGAAAGCTGGAAGGAGAAGGTAGTAAAAGGGAGAAGAAAAGCTAAGGCTCATTAAAGGAATTGGAAGAGGTTAGAGGGGTTTCTGTTTTCTATTATTTGTTCAGTTTTGTATGTGGAATTAAGATTTGGTGGTGAAAAGCATCACACACTAGGTCCAGTAAAAAAAGAGAAATGAAAAGACTTCACAAAGGTAAGCAGCTATAGAGAAGTGACCACAGCTTAACCTATCAAGCATAGGGACGATTTCCTAAAAATTTACTATATCAGCAATTTAGTCAGAAATTATGAAATTCATAATCACTAATTTCCCTGCCATTCCCTAATATGTCAGATAAATTAGTTCTTATACATCTTATCTTACAATATGAATAATTTATCTTTTAAACTCCTGAAGCACTGGTTCTATGAAAAGTTCATTTTGTTTATTAAAAAATCCAACACCCAGCTGCTACACACTTTTCAAGTGCTAAGATGTCTTTTCAGACCATTATCTTTAGGAATGAACATGGTATATTGGCACAGGAAATCCATCTAATGAAGAATAATGTAGAGGAGTATTACTTAGATTTTTGTACAGTGACTTCCAGTCTTTCCCTCTATGCAATTTTATCACTGGATTTTTATGATACAGATGTAGCTATACAGTCAGGCCAGTCATTCAAGAAATACAGTACTGATTATATTGATATAGTTGACTCAATCTCCAGAACCTTCCACAGCAGCATGGTTTACCAACTGTTTGTTTCATTTGTGATGAACAAATACTTTTAGGCAGTTCCTTATAATTTTAAACTTCTGCATTTATCTGAATTGACACTGAGAGGTAACCAGAAATGCAATAAAAATACATCATTTACATTTTCCTACATTTAAATATATTATCCATGCTGAAAGTTATTAAGAGCAAGTTATTTATTTCATACTCAGGGTTTCTGAAGTCTGCAAAATCAGCAGTATGGAAATGAGTAATTTTTGCTCATCTCACATTGTTTAATATGTTAAACTGAGCATAAACTCAATGGCAGCATTGTGATTCACATCTAAACTAAGCTTTGTCTCTTCTATTCCTTAAGGGTCTCTCCGATTCCCACTGAAGTCAAAGAGAGTAATCCCAGAATTAACTGTGTAAGATTATATACATGCATTGCATGTGATATCTATTGCAGACACATGTGCCACAGCCCATGGATCTTGGATATGCTATAGTATGTACTCATTTCAGGGACTTTAAAATCTCTTAAGGAAAAATCTTCCTACAGTAGAAAGCATATAGTTTTATTGGAAGGATTTTTTTTTTCCTAATGGCACTAGGTAATTTTCCATCTTTTTTTTTTTTTTAAGAGCATTCATTAATTGTTTATTTAAAATAATTAAACAATAATTAGTTACTTCTTTATTTCCAGGATTCCTGAACTGTTAAGAAATTGATCACTTCAGAAAATACTTTTCTTCATGTGAGCCATTCCTACTGTGGAGCGGTCACTTTGGTTTTGTAAGTTCTTTAATTGTTCCATTTGTTTTCCATATGGAAGCTGTAAACACATGTATAATTACTGTAAATGGGTTTGTTTTTCAGCTAGTAGGGAATTACAGCTGGTTCTGCAAGAGGACTTAGGACCCACTGTAGCATTAAGTGCCTTTGCTGCCTCAAGCCCAAGCGGATCTGAGCATGTATTGTACATGCTCTGTCTGCCCATTAGCTCTCACAGAGTTCTGGGGTGGAAAAGCCTTTCTTTCTCCTATTGGAGCTAAATCACTTTATGTTTGAATTAAATATTCATTAGAATAAATGTTCTGATTACCTGTAGAGATCTTGTGGTGGAGAGACCATCCAGTCAGGACAAAAATAAAGGGCTTGGAGCACCTGGAGACTCTTCTTCTCCCTGGCTGACATCTGCCTGTCTGCAGCACATCCCTCACCTCTCACTATGACAATCCCCTGGAGAAACGAGCATCATTTATCACTTAGGTTCAAAGGGGCCAGAGAAGGACCTCCAGGAAGAGAAGATGGTGACTTTGCGGAGAACAGGTGGCACAGGGTACACTAGCACCGGGTACAGTATTTCTGCTTGTCCCTTTGTGGTCCCAACCAACCATAGGCTGTTCTTTCTCCTTTCATACTCACCATGAACTACCCTAGATGTGGCAGAGAAGATTTAGCAGAAGTTGAATCTAACTTCCCCCATTGCCTGGGACAATGGGGCTTTCTAAAGAGGATGTGCATGCATGTCCCAGCAGGTATAAGAATGGTTTGGTTCCAGGTCTTTTATATCTCAGAGGAAAGCCCTAATTGTTGGGTTCTTGAGCAAAAGGGCACAGCATGACACTGGCAACCCTTGCCAGCTGCACAAGACATGCTCAGGCACTGTGGGTGTGTGCCTAAACATTAGGCTTTATAATGCCCACCTATTTGGAGACTACAGACAGGGCACTGAATTCATGTGGAAAATTAAAAGTTTTCAAGAACTTTTAACTAATCTTTAATTTGGAACACTCAGTAGCCTTGAGGATGCTAGGATTTTGCACTGGTCCTGGGTCCTAGCTAAGCTTACCTAATTCAAGGCCCAAAAAGCTGATGAAGCCAACATGGTCCCACTGCATTTTATATTCTGCTGTTCTTGGATTCAATTAGACAGCCAGGTTGGCCTACAGAGCAAGATAGTAGCATGTCTCCTCCCACTAGTGCCATCTGGAAGGATTATTACAAGCGTGAATGGATTGCCAAAATATTATTGTTACAAATTTCCACTGTACACCTTATGTTTGCCACAGAGGGACACTTTCATGGCATGGCCAGCCCAATGAGACTTGATAATTCCTGGAATACCCAGGGAAAAAAGTTATGCTGTCACCATGTAGGACCTTGCTTAACATGCACGTTAGCAGTAGCTTGACAGTAGCTGGAAGCCTTTGCCCACTGAGAAGTGTGACTAGGAGAGACAACTTCTCCCTGCATTGACATTTTCTCAGCATACTGGAGACATATGCAGGGAGGAGGTACAGGATGCCTGGCACAGCTCTGGGCTTTCCAACTCTGCAAGGATCAGCCCTCATCTGGAGAATGCTCCTTAGCCAGGGAGAGCCAAGTGAGATGGTTTTGCTTTGTGGACATGGTATGCATCCCCAGCAACTGCATTCATGTTAGAAACACAATCTGAATTCTTCCTTTTCTTGCTGACAAAGCACTGGATGAGTAAGGAAAACAGAGACGTGCTGCTTGCTTGGATTAAAAACAGAAAAGAAGTCTGACAGAGTATTATGACTTTTTAATAGTTGCTATTCAAGTACAAGTGAGTTTCTTCATCCTTCTCTTTCTCCTCTAATACAGGCATCTTTCAGCTTCAGTGTCTGTATTGCTTCCCCATTCTGCCTCTCCTGGCAGATAGAACTTTGTCTTTAACAAATTGTCAGAAATATGATTGCTGAAAAGTGCAATCAATTTTTTCAGAATCTTTATACATGAATCTTTACCACCAAAAAAAAGGCTTTCCACAAAAAGGCAAAAAAACCCTCATGGTTCTCTAGCTTTCTGGACAATCTTTTAAATATGTATATAGCAAGTGAATAATGTCAGGAGTTGTGTCTTCTCTACTTCCCTGCCTTCTCTACTTTCTTCTTAGTGAGAGTTCAATTACAGAAAAGCTTTCTCTTCACATGGGAGAGTTATTTGCTGCATTTGATGTTCAGGGTAAATCAGGTCCTTGGCACTGCTGTACTTAATATTAAGCCATGAGTTTTCAGGGAAAAGGTAATGCATGAGCAGAAGTTGCAAATTAGGATTTTTTTTTCTCAAAAAAATAAGCCTCTTGGGCTAGTTTCTGTCTTCCTTTCTTCACTTCTCTCTTATCTTTCTGACAATTAATAATAGTATAAGTAAGGTAAAAATCACACAATGAGAGTTAGTTGTTGAGTTTATTCACTGTTTACAGAGCTGGGATATGTGCTTAGGAATTAAAAAACAGCTCATCAAAGTTTAACCTTCCCCATTCCTTTTATTTTTAACTTCCTAGGAGCAATGCTAATTTATCTTTACTTGCCTGCCTCTTGTGAAATGGTGTGACAGTAAAACAGCACAGCACATCACAAACACACCACTGTCATTTTAATATATTTATTCACCTGTGTGTCTTCTTTCAGTGACAGAATATGAAGTTACAATGAGGGCTGATGTACAGCAAACACGAGATATACCAGAGAAGGAGAAGATGGCAAATAGAAAAGATGGACACTTGTCTGAGGTTATCTTTTACTCTTAGCAGCTTGTAGAAAACTGAAGTGAGGTTTCTGGGTTGGAGGATAGACTCAAAAGTCAGCCAGTCAGCCATGTTCCTTAAGGTGGGTCCATAAATCTGTCTCCAGAATACACAAAACGGTACAATCCCAACAAGTGCAAGCTTACACCACAAGATAGCTAAAAGCTGTGTCACTCCTGCTTAGCGGTAATATACCTGTCTCTCAGAAGGGTTTCAATAGCTAGGGCACTACCTTCCCTACAGCTACATGGCTGGCAGTCAGCTCAGTTGTTCACAGTGAGCTGGCAGTGGCTCATAACACAACAGAGCAAATGTGTAAATGCTCCCTGTAGATGATCCAACACCTGTTGGCCAACAGACCTGTAAGAGACAAACATACAGGCTTTGTCTCATACTTGAGTCCTTTTCTTCTTCTATGTGAGCAGCAGCAGCAAAGAACTTCCAGACTACTTTGTACTCTGTGGGGTTTTTGTGCAGTCCTCATGATGTATACACGCAAAGAGAAAACAACCAAGTTCCTGTGTCACATTTGCAGAGCATCAACAATATATTTGTTCTTGTGAGTAGTCCAGTGTGAAATAAATAAGCTGAATAGAGAACCTGGAACCCACCATGCCTTTTACTGAGTCACCTTGCAACAGCACAGACATATTTTCAGGTAATATTATGCTTAAAGCCATGACTCAGGCCCCGCATCTTGATCCTACTTTTGTAATAGTCCAAATCTGAACCTCTAAAATCTGGGAAAGTTCAAATCTGGATTCTGATTTTATGCTACAGCCATAAAACCTAATAATAACAAACTCATCGGAAACAGGATGCCTTCCAAAGACTTGTCATAGTAAAAACATTAACCAAATATTGAAGGAACAGTTTGAAAAGATAGAACTATTGATAATCTAAATGAATCTTTTACATTTGCGCTCACTAAGAGGACTTTAGTGAGGTTCTTACAGTAAAGCTGTTCATTAGAGAGGTGAATCTACAGAGAGGTTGTAGATGCCCTGTGCCTGGAAGCATTCAAGGTCAAGTTGGACAGGGCTCTGAGAAACCTGGACTCTGAGAAACAGGGCTGAAGATATCCCTGCTCATTGCAAGGGTTTGGGACTAACCAACCTTTAAATGTCCCTTCCAACCAAACCATTCTCTGATCCTGTGAATTTAGGACCATTTTCACATTTTAGTGATAATAATACAGACTGTAGCTTAACTCAATAAATGGAAAAATAAGAAATTGCCAGAATCAGACAATATTCACACAAGAGATCTGAACAAGCTTAAGTAAGAAAATGCTTTATTGATTGTGGTAGAGGTAACTTACTGATCAAATATACCTTAATACCAGATTAATAGAAAGTAGCAAAGGTGATATCAAAAACAACACTTTGAGGGACTATGAGAATTACAGACCAGTAGGTCTGACTTCTCTGCCATGCACCCTGGTAGAGATTATAGCAAAGAAGAAAGCTAGTAGCTATATAGATAAATGTGCTATAGCAGGAGAGAATCAACGAGGCTTTTGTCAACAAGTCACATCTCACGAATCTTTTAGAGTTCTTTGATTTCTCAAAGTGTAGTAGAAAGGCACGTTGGTCAGCCACCTGCCAAGCATGCTCAGGACAGCAGCATGACAGGGCAGGATACCACTGCAGCTCTGAGGGCTGTTGGAGGGGGTTCTCCCACTACAAAGATTTGGTGCCTGATTCTCCCTTGCTTTTCCAGTGCAGCTTCATAACTGCAACAACCAAGAACACTCCAGTTCAAAAGACACAGTTTCAAAGTTATTGGTTTTTTCTCCTGGGGAAGAATTCTAACACACACTGGGCATGGATAAACAAATATAGGAACTCCACCTTTACGTCTGTTTTCATGGCCTTCTTGTTTTGAAGGTTTAACATATGTTCTATCATTAATACTTCAGGAATTTTCCTTCTTCTCTCCTTCAGGCTCAATTTAGAAACAAGTGAAAAGAAAGGCACTTACAGGTATGCAGAAAGGAGAAGAATGCTGAAAGATAAAAGGAGGTGTGTGGATCATTAAATTTCTGCTAAAGTAATAATTTGCTAGTGTATGCTTGATGATGGTAGAATTCAAACAGGGTGGGCAGTTAAGATAGGGAAAACTGGATGGGGAAAATGAAGAAATTTTAAACCTGAAAAAGAAATAAGAGTCTCTACAGAAAAATAGTATTTAAACAAGAGATTTTAATAACGTCTTAATTTTTAATCAAAATCTGTATTTTTTTAAATATCACAATACATGTCCCCTATAATTTTCCATTAAAAATAATTTGCACTTCTGATCAACTGCAGTAAATATGAAGTGTTCATATAACATAATATTGAGGTATCTTGCCTGGCATTTGTGGTCTATCATCTTTTTGTTAAAGCTCTAACGAAGACTGAATTTGCTTTATTTAGTGTAATAATACACTGCGCACTATTTGCTTTTGAATTACAGAGACACCAAGCACAATTTTTGTATCAGTGTGGGCATTTTACCATAGCTCATTTCCATGCACACACATTTGATGCTCTTTCCCCGTTGCCAGCCTGAGTACAAGAGCCTTGGAAGTGGGAGAGGGTATGTCAGGGAGATGAGGGCTCTTTGAACAGATGCTGGATGGGAATACAACTCCACAGTTACTATTCCAGCCTGGGAGTGCTGTGCCTGTTCTCTGCTAAAGGATTTGGTCAATAATAACAGACCCATGCGTCCTGTCCTGGCACTATTCCCCTACTCACAGTAGTGCAAACAGTCCCCAACAGAGGAGTGTTCTGTGGTCTGGGGGATACACTGTGTGTGTTTTTCTCTCACAACTAACTTGTCCTTCCTCGAGTCTCTTAGCCCAATCATGAAATTTGCCCCTGCGTGCCAGTTCTAAAACCTTGTGCAGAATTTATGACTCTGATAAACATGCAGTGTGCTTCCTCCCTCCAAGGTGCCTGCTTTTCGGTAAGGAGGGAAGCGATCTGTTTATATTTAAGGGCTGTTTCCTTGCCAAAAATCTCACGGAAATGAAGGGCAGTTTTAACAGATACGAATCATGTCAATTTGGCACATTAATACTCCCACGACTAAACTCAGTGGTTTCACGTGCTTCTTTTTTGACTTTAAGCTGTTTTGCTGCCACTGATAGACAGCAAATACACATACTCTGCCTGTCAGCCAGTGGCCAGATTTTTTGGCTGAGGTTAGGGAGTTGGCAGGTTACCCGCCCTGTGGCTGTACTTGCGGTGCACACAACACACATTGCCCCTCTCCCTCCATGAAACTCAAGCTGGGGCCTTTATGGTTTGTAAGCAGTAATTCTAGGAGCTGAGCAGCTATCAGCAAGCTAGCCCGAGCTGTGTTAAGCTTTCCTCAGTTGGAAGTTGTTCCATGTTATATATCACTCAACAGATCTATACACTGTGGTACTTTAAAGAACAGAGCTCTGTCTTAACTTGTAATCATTTTCTTTGAACTCAGATACTGTGAGAAATGCCAATAAACCCAGCAGAGACTATTTCTTACTGAGAAAGTGGGATTGTACAGGAATGTGGATTTGAACAACAGGCTCACAGATCTCATAAGCAGTAGGGTTGCGGGAGAAGGTAAAGGGGTGCACAGAGCATCTCGGTGAGAAACAGACTAATTGCTTTTATCCAGATCACTGGCACTATGTAAAATAAACATGAAAAAACAGAAACTTGCAACTGCTGTGTTGTTGCATTGTGCTAACCTACATTCGAATTCTTGGCACGAGAGCATCTACTTGGGAGACACAGAGCACTATTATACCTGTGTTGGGTTTGTTGATGCATTTCATCAGCAGCCCAAGTACATAGAAGGTTACAAGAAAGCAATAGCAAAAGGGATTAGAAAAGTCTAAAGCAGACTGATTTGCAAATTTGCATGGAAGTGCACATGCAGGCAAAACCATATGATTTTGAGAATAGGGAGAGAAAAAGCCTGACCCCTGACTTAATTTTCCTTCTGTATGTCTAATGGATCCCAGCCAGAAACATTACATCTGATCCTCCTTCCGTTTTGATAGGCTTTTCTAGCCGAACTTGCATCCAAATGTTTCTTTTCAGGCCTATATTAATACATGGCTGTGTGTATTTACAATAAAGCTGCATAGCTGTTCATATTCACATGAGCAATGCTGCATAGCTGACTGACAATTTAATGAGACATTCTGAATTTTACCTAAGGCATTCTCACCAGTAGGAAATCCTGTTAGATTTACAAGTGTCCATCTGTTAAAATCCTCCAGAGTCATTTTAGATGCTACACTGTTTGTTGGGTTTTGACCTCCTTTGCTGTGATTGTTCAATTAGTTCTGTTGTGTTCAGAGCACATTTGTGCTGTGCATCTTGGAAAGCACAGTAGGGAAA